>NC_139991.1:74313300-74430800 GCF_964263955.1 Coregonus lavaretus
TTTGTTTGTTTTTAGTCCCATCCTTCAGCTCCACTCAACCCCTCCCATCTATCTCTAAACACCATCCAGTTCTGATTTCTATTTGCCATATATTTTTAACTGTGCTCTTTCTTTCTTTCTTTCTTTTGGCCTGAATTCATACATATCCCATTTCAGATAAATCTTTAAAGGGATCCTTTTTACTCATATGGATGTGCCCTCAATCAACACACGAATAGCCTCTTATTAAAGTTATTTAGGAAAACTATCATTTTAGTTTTATTTAAAATGTGTGTCATTTAGCAGACGCTCTTATCCAGAGCCACTTACAGTTGGTGCATTCATCTTAAGATAGCTAGGTGAGACAACAACACATCACAGTTACATCACAGCAAGAAAAGACAAGTGGTGCACGAAAGCCTGTGATCTGCGACTTCATTATTTTTTTGACCATGGTTACGTCAACGCTAAATCTTTTATTTTGATACTGGTTCTCTTTTGAATGTTTTAGAGTTTTAAAATGGGAAACAGAATGCTTTTATAAAGTATTTGCGTTATCTTTCCATTAAGGCTTTCATAGCCACTCATTTCCATAATAGAAGGAGACAGTATAGGACCCGATGGGCTCCCAGCATGAATATGTAAAAGGAGAACATGACCTGGTAAGTTGTTCTGACAACTTGTCATTCCACATTCCTCTTATGGAGCCCATGATGCTGTCACAAACTGATGCATTATGGGTGGGTATACGCATTGTTCCTGTTCACGGTGGAATAAAAGTAATACAAAATCTATCAGTATTATACATTATGTCATCACCAAATGACCTACAGCAGAGGAGTGACACTTTACCTGAACAATTAGGCTAACTGGACAAAAACAACCATTACACTCTGTCATTATAGCATGTGCAGAACTTACACAGGCCTCAGTACCCATCAAAGAGAAGGATACCGACAACAGCAGAAGCTCTAAACAAAACCCCACCAGCAGGGACCTCGCCGAGAATAGCGACAGGCGCAACATGGCAGCGTCAAGGTTGAAGTGACAGCGGTTCATTCCTGGCGCCGCCTTCACCGGCCAATTACGGGGAGATTGTTTTAGGTGAGCCCGGGCTACTGTCACAGCTGACAAATGAGCACCGCTTAATTAGCTCGGACGGCTAAAAGGGCTGACCTTGTGCTGGTGTTGGGGCGAGGGTAGACTGACACAGCAGCGCTATCTCATCTTTCCCCCTTCAATTGAAAGAGCCCGTCTTCACGCTGAGACGAATGACCGCTTGGCCCGTGATCGCCTGTTCGCTCGCCGCAGTTTCTCGTTTACAATTGGTTATGTTGGGGGCAATAAAAAAGGTCATTACGATCCCGGAGCCTGCCATAACCCCACAGAGCTTATTCAATTATTATTCAGAGCTGTTTTGATGGAAGCTTACATGCTGTACGAAGAGATAGGCCTATGTGTAATCGTCTGGCAAATGTACAATTATGTGCATCCTTGAGTTAAGTGATGAATAGTGGATGTGAAATGTGATTGCAGATTATATTGCGCTAAATGTTGAAAGGTAGGGCCTCCCAGCTTGGGTCCAAGAGGCAGTAGAAAATAGTCAACCATTCGTTTAGATTCTTAAAAGCCAGAGAGTCGAGGACGTACACGTCTAAGATACCGTCTAAGAGCTGCAGAACAATCTATTTACATTACAGTGCAACTACTTAACCTCTTCACCCTGACATGATTGGTTAGTGTCTTGGCATCTCTTGGCAATTCTTCCTCAGGTATGAAACACGAGTCATGTCGGGCGGCAGGTAGCTTAGTGGGTAAGAGCGTTGTGCCAGTAACCGAAAGGTCGCTGGTTCTAATCCCCGAGCCGACTAGGTGAAAAATCTGTCGATGTGCCCTTAAGCAAGGCACTTAACCCTAATTGCTCCTGTAAGTCGCTCTGGATAAGAGCGTCTGCTAAATGACTAAAATGTAATGTAAATGTCATCTCTGCATTATCTGTACTCAAGACCAAGGTCACTTTATCACGATCATGTGATCCCCAGTATCTCTATTTGCACATAATCTCTTGCACATCTAGCATTCCAGTGTTAATACTAATTGTAATTATTTTGCACTATAGCCTATTTATTGCCTTACCTCCATAACTTGCTACATTTGCACACACTGTATATATATTTTCTGTAGTATTTTTGACTTTATGTTTTGTTTTACCCCATATGTAACTCTGTGTTGTTTTTATCGCACTGCTTTGCTTTATCTTGGCCAGGTCGCAGTTGTAAATGAGAACTTGTTCTCAACTGGCTTACCTGGTTAAATAAAGGTGAAATAAAATAAAATAAAATATCTTCAATCAATGTACTGAATCTAAGAACCCTAGATTCTAGAAGTCTGAAAAAGGATGGAAGAAATCCAAAGGTATGACAAATACAACAGTATAAGACAGTTGACAACTGTTGTAATGACTTCTTATATCCCGACGTGATTTATGAGTTTTCTGGCAGGACTAACAGAGTTGCTTCAAAGAGTTCAAGGTGAAAAATAACGGAATTATATCACTTTGCACTCAGTGGAATAGGAAGTTAGTGACTCTCGGCAAGAGTTCGGGTGGTCTCAAGAAAGATCCTCCTGAAGGCATTCTCTTTGCTTTTAGGATTGGGGGGGGGGGAGAACAATTGTGAGATTACTCATGGCCATCGGTAAAGGGTCTGAAGGAAAATATATGTAATGAATACAATTATGCATGCCAAGGTTTGGGTACATGTGAGTAATATGTAGGCCTATTCAAAACACTGTCAGCACAGAGGGGGAGGCCCTAATGAATCAACATCAATATGAGTTTCAGGAAAAAATTGTTTCACTTCTGGGCCCTGAGAAAGTGGGTTTGACTTAATGTCTTTGGGTTGTGTCGTTTTCATTCAGGCAATAAACCTTGCTTTATTGAAATTATGTTTGGAGAGAATGCATGAGACACGGGTGGTGTGCAGATGGAAGCAGCCCACAGCCCGCCTTTCCGTCGACACACCTGGACGAGACTGGAGTGGGCGCGCTGCCAAACACAAATGGCTCCTGGTTCCACTCGTACGACATGCCGGGCTGATTTCCCTCTTTTTCCCAGCCGTGAGTCTCCATAACAGACCTGGACACTGTTTTAGCGCCTGTTCCTGTGAAAGAGCCTCTGGCCCATTTCCCAGAAAGCAGTTATCCAAACACATCGCACTAACAGAAGCCGGCACTTACAATGATAGAGGCAAGTCCAATGCCTCCCCTTCATTTTGAGTAGGGATGTCAGTGAGTGCTTTATCTCAGATCAGATAAGAGGGATAGAGTGGGATTCGATGGCATCTGTGTCAAATTGGGTGACCTGCTGTGCCGTGAAATGACGTTCTCCAGGAAAGAAGCCTTTGATGGGGAATTAGTCATTGTAGGTGACATTCACTAAGCAAGACAGCACATTCGGAAAGTATTCAGACCCTTTCAATTTTTCCACACTTTGTTACGTTACAGCCTTATTCTAAAATGGATTAAATAGTTTTTTCCCCCTCATCATTCTACATACAATACCCCATAATGACAAAGCAAAAACAAGTTTATATAATTTTTTTGCAAATTTACTCAGTACTTTGTTGAAGCACCTTTGGCAGCGATTACAGCCTCGCGTATTCTTGGGTATTCTTACATATGTCTCTCCACATTTGAATGACTGTACTTCTTTGTGTCTACACTCTTGCATGACTGTAATTCCTTGTCTTATTTTCCTTCATGGTCTCAATGACCTCAGTGAACTGTAACTACAGGGAAGGTTGGTTTCTACTAGGTTCCTCTGTACTGTTCCATCCAGCTCAACAGTCTTAAAAGAAAGGAGATCAGGAAGGGCAGCCTTTTCAGACTATCGGTACCTAGCCCTTGTATTAGCAACACAATATGAGTGGTGAATGCATCTGAACATCTTCCCCACAGAGCAACACCCTGCCATGTGACAACAATACAATCTTCCCCACAGAGCAACACCCTGCCATGTGACAACAATACAATCTTCCCCACAGAGCAACACCCTGCCATGCGACAACAATACTATCTTCCCCACAGCGCAACACCCTGCCATGCGAAAACAGTAACATTTTCCCCACAGAGCAACACCCTGCCATGTGACAACAATACAATCTTCCCCACAGCGCAACACCCTGCCATGCGAAAACAGTAACATTTTCCCCACAGAGCAACACCCTGCCATGTGACAACAATACAATCTTCCCCACAGCGCAACACCCTGCCATGCGAAAACAGTAACATTTTCCCCACAGAGCAACACCCTGCCATGTGACAACAATACAATCTTCCCCACAGCGCAACACCCTGCCATGCGAAAACAGTAACATTTTCCCCACAGAGCAACACCCTGCCATGTGACAACAATACAATCTTCCCCACAGCGCAACACCCTGCCATGTGACAACAATACAATCTTCCCCACAGCACAACACCCTGCCATGTGACAACAATACAATCTTCCCCACAGCGCAACACCCTGCCATGTGACAACAATACAATCTTCCCCACGGAGCAACACCCTGCCATGTGACAACAATACAATCTTCCCCACAGCGCAACACCCTGCCATGTGACAACAATACAATCTTCCCCACAGCGCAACACCCTGCCATGCGACAACAATACAATCTTCCCCACAGCGCAACACCCTGCCATGTGACAACAATACAATCTTCCCCACAGCGCAACACCCTGCCATGCGACAACAATACAATCTTCCCCACGGAGCAACACCCTGCCATGCGACAACAATACAATCTTCCCCACAGAGCAACACCCTGCCATGCGACAACAATACAATCTTCCCCACGGAGCAACACCCTGCCATGCGACAACAATACAATCTTCCCCACAGCGCAACACCCTGCCATGCGACAACAATACAATCTTCCCCACGGAGCAACACCCTGCCATGCGACAACAATACATTCTTCCCCACGGAGCAACACCCTGCCATGCGACAACAATACAATCTTCCCCACAGCGCAACACCCTGCCATGCGACAACAATACAATCTTCCCCACGGAGCAACACCCTGCCATGCGACAACAATACAATCTTCCCCACGGAGCAACACCCTGCCATGCGACAACAATACAATCTTCCCCACAGCGCAACACCCTGCCATGCGACAACAATACAATCTTCCCCACGGAGCAACACCCTGCCATGCGACAACAATACAATCTTCCCCACAGCGCAACACCCTGCCATGCAACAACAATACAATCTTCCCCACGGAGCAACACCCTGCCATGTGACAACAATACATTCTTCCCCACGGAGCAACACCCTGCCATGTGACAACAATACATTCTTCCCCACAGAGCAACACCCTGCCATGTGACAACAATACATTCTTCCCCACGGAGCAACACCCTGCCATGTGACAACAATACAATCTTCCCCACAGCGCAACACCCAGCCATGCGACAACAATACAATCTTCCCCACAGCGCAACACCCTGCCATGCGACAACAATACAGATGCTGTACAGTACACTTCTCCACAGTGATTGACTCTGTTGGGTATTCCAAGAGATCCATCACAATCAGATGCAGGATACACATCCAGAACACGACGAGTCATCCACCGTCGTATGAAGCATGGTGAGCGTGGCAGTTTCTCATACTGCAGCTAGAGGGGAAGAGCTCACATCATAACCCACTATGATTCAGTGGAGAAATGTCAGAAACAACAGATTATGGATTATAAAAAGTTTTTTTTTTTTTAATAACAACTGAACATGTAAGAGAAAACATCTCTAAAGGCTCTAAATGTTTGATCTCGTCCTTACTTAGAACTTGAATATCAGGGTTCATCTCTCCAGGACATGTTGAGCACACATGATCACTACTCCAAAGTACTTGTAATTAACGTGCCATCATTATGAGTTCCATTTGTTCCAACTGTGAACTGCTCTACTGGATGGATGTTTGCTATTTCAGGATTAGCCCAACATATTTTATCTCTGCGTGAAACGACAATATTGTGAAAATATGACCATCATTACACGAATTACACAGTGTCATAAAACACTTCCAGTCTCATTATTATCGAGATGAATATGAACCCATGTCATAACTGTTATCATAAAAGCTATTATCAAAATGCCTGTTTCACAGCAGAGCTATGTCGATGACAGGGGGTTATTGTCATTACGTCAACTCATATAATAACTTCATTTAAAATAAACCTTTCCCAAAAAATGGTTTGGGGGCCCGCTTAAATTTTCCCATCAACATACAATTTGAATTTGAATAGACATTTTAATGATACTGACTTGAGCAAAATAAAGTTCCCATTAGTGAAGTCATTAAGGAAACAAATGGCTGTGGCCTTTGAACATAATGAGAGATGTTCATCGGTGACCTTCACGTAGCACTCACAGAAGGCTAACACACAGAGAATGTGAGAACAATTGTGAATTGCTTCACTGTTCGTACATAAGCCATCATATGCCACACATTATGTGGCTAATTTGAGCTCAACGTGAAATAAAGACATACCTATGAATGAAATAGTGCCAGCAACATTTGAATACTGAGCTGGAGGTGTGTCAATTGTTCTCAAACGGAAGCCACAGACAAATATTGACAAATACTGACAATTACCTATCAAGACCGTATGACGAACTGCACATAAGGCACATACAGTGGGGGAAAAAAAAGTATTTAGTCAGCCACCAATTGTGCAAGTTCTCCCACTTAAAAAGATGAGAGAGGCCTGTAATTTTCATCATAGGTACACGTCAACTATGACAGACAAATTGAGAAAAAATATCCAGAAAGTCACATTGTAGGATTTTTAATGAATTTATTTGCAAATTATGGTGGAAAATAAGTATTTGGTCACCTACAAACAAGCAAGATTTCTGGCTCTCACAGACCTGTAACTTCTTCTTTAAGAGGCTCCTCTGTCCTCCACTCGTTACCTGTATTAATGGCACCTGTTTGAACTTGTTATCAGTATAAAAGACACCTGTCCACAACCTCAAACAGTCACACTCCAAACTCCACTATGGCCAAGACCAAAGAGCTGTCAAAGGACACCAGAAACAAAATTGTAGACCTGCACCAGGCTGGGAAGACTGAATCTGCAATAGGTAAGCAGCTTGGTTTGAAGAAATCAACTGTGGGAGCAATTATTAGGAAATGGAAGACATACAAGACCACTGATAATCTCCCTCGATCTGGAGCTCCACGCAAGATCTCACCCCGTGGGGTCAAAATGATCACAAGAACGGTGAGCAAAAATCCCAGAACCACACAGGGGGACCTAGTGAATGACCTGCAGAGAGCTGGGACCAAAGTAACAAAGCCTACCATCAGTAACACACTACGCCGCCAGGGACTCAAATCCTGCAGTGCCAGACGTGTCCCCCTGCTTAAGCCAGTACATGTCCAGGCCCGTCTGAAGTTTGCTAGAGTGCATTTGGATGATCCAGAAGAGGATTGGGAGAATGTCATATGGTCAGATGAAACCAAAATATAACTTTTTGGTAAAAACTCAACTCGTCGTGTTTGGAGGACAAAGAATGCTGAGTTGCATCCAAAGAACACCATACCTACTGTGAAGCATGGGGGTGGAAACATCATGCTTTGGGGCTGTTTTTCTGCAAAGGGACAAGGACGACTGATCCGTGTAAAGGAAGGAATGAATGGGGCCATGTATCGTGAGATTTTGAGTGAAAACCTCCTTCCATCAGCAAGGGCATTGAAGATGAAACGTGGCTGGGTCTTTCAGCATGACAATGATCCCAAACACACCGCATTTCAAGGTCCTGGAGTGGCCTAGCCAGTCTCCAGATCTCAACCCCATAGAAAATCTTTGGAGGGAGTTGAAAGTCCGTGTTGCCCAGCGACAGCCCCAAAACATCACTGCTCTAGAGGAGATCTGCATGGAGGAATGGGCCAAAATACCAGCAACAGTGTGTGAAAACCTTGTGAAGACTTGACCTGTGTCATTGCCAACAAAGGGTATATAACAAAATATTGAGAAACTTTTGTTATTGACCAAATACTTATTTTCCACCATAATTTGCAAATAAATTCATAAAAAATCCTACAATGTGATTTTCTGGATTTTTTTTCCTAATTTTGTCTGTCATAGTTGACGTGTACCTATGATGAAAATTACAGGCCTCTCTCATCTTTTTAAGTGGGAGAACTTGCACAATTGGTGGCTGACTAAATACTTTTTTCCCCCACTGTACATACACTCTTTTTTTGTGTGTGCAGTGAGTGGGGATAGAAGTGCCATCCAAACAAACACAAATACCATTAACCATCCCTCATCTTCAAAACAGAGCTCTTGAATCTGAGAGACATATTTACCTTCCAAACACAAAGACAAGCAGACAGCCCCTTCCAATTACATACACAGAAAGACAGGCACAGGTACACACAAAAACACACACGTTTGGCATTGAGTGAGGAAAGGGTTTCATCATCCAAAGCTGACTAAATGAAATCACACTCGACTACAGTGACTTATTTTTACACATTCAACACCTTTATTCGACTATCCAAGTCCGTCATTTGGCAATTTATTCACACACCTATTATAAAAAATTAGAATTATTCATGCCAGCTTAAAATAGAGATAGAAGGTTGTTCATGGTGTAAATTATTTATATTATGACCACATTTACTATATCCTAGCATTAATATTGGTAACAGCAGTATTCCATCAAAGCAGTGTAACAACAGCTGTCTTAATTACAAGTAGTAGTATTAGAAGTACTGTAGTAGCAAAACTATTTAATTCACAGCAAGATACTGCATGTCATAATAATCAATACATCTTTCTATGTTTTGCAGTGGTAATGCTACTGGTTACTACTATAATCAGTAGTACTTCAGGTCAGTGATAATGCTACTGGTTACTACTAGATCAGTAGTGCTTCAGGTCAGTGGTAATGCTACTGGTTACTACTAGATCAGTAGTGCTTCAGGTCAGTGGTAATGCTACTGGTTACTACTAGATCAGTAGTACTTCAGGTCAGTGGTAATGCTACTGGTTATTACTAGATCAGTAGTACTTCAGGTCAGTGGTAATGCTACTGGTTACTACTAGATCAGTAGTACTTCAGGTCAGTGGTAATGCTACTGGTTACTACTAGATCAGTAGTGCTTCAGGTCAGTGATAATGCTACTGGTTACTACTAGATCAGTAGTGCTTCAGGTCAGTGGTAATGCTACTGGTTACTACTATAATCAGTAGTACTTCAGGTCAGTGGTAATGCTACTGGTTACTACTATAATCAGTAGTACTTCAGGTCAGTGGTAATGCTACTGGTTACTACTAGATCAGTAGTGCTTCAGGTCAGTGGTAATGCTACTGGTTACTACTATAATCAGTAGTACTTCAGGTCAGTGGTAATGCTACTGGTTACTACTAGATCAGTAGTGCTTCAGGTCAGTGGTAATGCTACTGGTTACTACTAGATCAGTAGTGCTTCAGGTCAGTGGTATTGCTACTGGTTACTACTAGATCAGTAGTGCTTCAGGTCAGTGGTAATGCTACTGGTTACTACTATAATCAGTAGTACTTCAGGTCAGTGGTAATGCTACTGGTTACTACTAGATCAGTAGTGCTTCAGGTCAGTGGTAATGCTACTGGTTACTACTAGATCAGTAGTGCTTCAGGTCAGTGGTAATGCTACTGGTTACTACTAGATCAGTAGTACTTCAGGTCAGTGGTAATGCTACTGGTTACTACTAGATCAGTAGTGCTTCAGGTCAGTGGTAATGCTACTGGTTACTACTAGATCAGTAGTACTTCAGGTCAGTGGTAATGCTACTGGTTACTACTAGATCAGTAGTGCTTCAGGTCAGTGGTAATGCTACTGGTTACTACTAGATCAGTAGTACTTCAGGTCAGTGGTAATGCTACTGGTTACTACTAGTTCAGTAGTACTTCAGGTCAGTGGTAATGCTACTGGTTACCACTAGATCAGTAGTGCTTCAGGTCAGTGGTAATGCTACTGGTTACTACTAGATCAGTAGTGCTTCAGGTCAGTGGTAATGCTACTGGTTACTACTAGATCAGTAGTGCTTCAGGTCAGTGGTAATGCTACTGGTTACTACTAGATCAGTAGTGCTTCAGGTCAGTGGTAATGCTACTGGTTACCACTAGATCAGTAGTGCTTCAGGTCAGTGGTAATACTACTGGTTACCACTAGATCAGTAGTGCTTCAGGTCAGTGGTAATGCTACTGGTTACTACTAGATCAGTAGTGCTTCAGGTCAGTGGTAATGCTACTGGTTACCACTAGATCAGTAGTGCTTCAGGTCAGTGGTAATGCTACTGGTTACTACTAGATCAGTAGTACTTCAGGTCAGTGGTAATGCTACTGGTTACCACTAGATCAGTAGTACTTCAGGTCAGTGGTAATGCTACTGGTTACTACTAGATCAGTAGTACTTCAGGTCAGTGGTAATGCTACTGGTTACTACTAGATCAGTAGTACTTCAGGTCAGTGGTAATGCTACTGGTTACCACTAGATCAGTAGTACTTCAGGTCAGTGGTAATGCTACTGGTTACTACTAGATCAGTAGTACTTCAGGTCAGTGGTAATGCTACTGGTTACTACTAGATCAGTAGTACTTCAGGTCAGTGGTAATGCTACTGGTTACTACTAGATCAGTAGTACTTCAGGTCAGTGGTAATGCTACTGGTTACTACTAGATCAGTAGTACTTCAGGTCAGTGGTAATGCTACTGGTTACTACTAGATCAGTAGTGCTTCAGGTCAGTGGTAATACTACTGGTTACTACTAGATCAGTAGTACTTCAGGTCAGTGGTAATGCTACTGGTTACTACTAGATCAGTAGTGCTTCAGGTCAGTGGTAATGGCTGCATAAGGGAGGCATGGTATAACAGACAGGTCTCTAAGGAGTTTAGCGGGTGACATCCTCTCAATTCAGAGAGACGTCAGCCAGAACTCATCAGCTTCAATAGCAGGCGATGTACACAGGTGAGGTGGGGCGCATGCAGGCAGAGGACGCGTCTCAAATGGCACCCTATTCCCTATTTAGTGCACTACTTTTGACCAGGGCCCTATGGCACCCTATTCCCTATTTAGTGCACTACTTTTGACCAGAGCCCTATGGCACCCTATTCCCTATTTAGTGCACTACTTTTGACCAGAGCCCTATGGCACCCTATTCCCTATTTAGTGCACTACTTTTGACCAGGGCCCTATGGCACCCTATTCCCTATTTAGTGCACTACTTTTGACCAGGGCCCTATGGCACCCTATTCCCTATTTAGTGCACTACTTTTGACCAGGGCCCTATGGCACCCTATTCCCTATTTAGTGCACTACTTTTGACCAGGGCCCATAACGTGCCATTTGGGACGCAGCTCTACACGGGACTCTCTCAGATGCAGAGTGACGCTGGTAATGAAACAAGCACTTTAGCTCGACTTGAAAGGCAGCCCCAGTTATCTTATCTGTCAGGCGGTTGAAATCTATTACAGTATACCAATGGAGACAATTTCCAGTTGAGCAAGTGAGAGAGTGTCATCAGTTCTATCTTAGTTCAGTGAACCCCATTGCCAGCTGATAGTCCACTTACTGTAAAGACACTAAGCTGTACAACTGAGCGTGTCTTCGTTCTAATTCCATTAAGTGGTGTTAGCTCACCAAGGTGTTAGCACACTCTGTGGTGAGTGAGCATGTTAGTATCGTTACCCTTCATACTGGGCATATACTGACAGCACTGTGAAGCAGCACTGGGAGAGATGGACTGGCCATAGGGCAATTCTGGCAAATGCCAGATGGGCTGGTCCATCTTTAGCCCAGTGGGCCTGTCTTAAGTTGGATTTTGTGCGCAGGCCATTATTATTATTATTAAATGTTTTATGAAGGAAAAAAAAATGGCTGGTGTGGAGACCTAGAGGGAAAAAATGGTCCCAGGCCGATTTCTTGTCCAAGTCCAGCCCTTAGCACTGCTGTTAAAAGAGACTGTCACACCAGCCTTCGCTTTGGATCCGCCTCCTGTCCAGCTCAGGCGTTCGGCGTTGCCGGCCTTCTAGCCGCTGCCGAACCTGCTGCTGGGTAACACCCTTCACTCATCAACCCCGGACTCGTCTCGTCATCATTACACACACCTGGTTCCAATCCCCACTCTATCACTGTATATATACTCCCTCTGCCATTTGTCTTTGTCGGTCATTGTATATGTTGCTTGTTTTTCTGAGAGGAATCTCGCCTACTATTTCCTGAGTACTTTATATGTTTTGCACTGTGGGTTTCGTCCCGCTTTAAGCTATGGTGCTTTAATAAATTCTGTAGTTCTAAAACTGTGACTGGCTCTTCCTCTCTACACTTGTGACAGAGACTACTTCTCCCTGTACTTGTAGCAGCATTTACTTCAAAATTGTGCTACGTCCAAGCCTGGTTGGCTATAATTAATGCAGGTTGTTTAGAATGTAAAGTGTGGATAGTTGATGCACAGAGATGCAATTAACTGGAGAAGACCAAACTCGTTTCGAAATGAATGCTGTACAGTTTTGGAAGTATTTGAAGTGTTATTCTTTTTCAACAAAATTGCCAATTGTTTTAGTTGCCAAAATGTCTTGCTCCTTAAGTGTTAAGGAGATTAGTGTTGTCTGGATACCAGTATCGCGATAGTAAGGAAGCATTGGAAACAAACAATAATTCTGGTGGCTTGACAGGTAAGTTCATGAAAGGACGACTCCAACTAAAACAAATGTTTTCTTCTCTAAATAAAAAATGAATGACTTGGACTTACTTTAGCCTACTTGAGCCACCAATAACAAATTTAACAACTTGGTGTGAAGATATAGGCCACCACAACTGGACAAACAAGAAACAAATGGGAAAGATAGATTTATCAGGGAATTTTATTATGGTTCTTATTATGATTAAATGTTTACATTTAATCAGTCAGGGAGTTAGGCGACATGGAAAAGCGGGGAACTGAGTTCGGGCGAGAGCCGAAGCCACCCTCCAGGCCCTCAGAGAGTCAAAGTTCCTTTAGTGCATGAATGGAAATAGATATGTGAACATTCACAAAAAGTTAATATATGAAACTTCATTTGGCACTATTTATTCACTATGATACATCAGAAACCATTTAATTATGTAGAAAATATCAGTACATGTCCAGTGAAAATCTCACTTTTAAAAGTTAATATTCTGTTAACTCATACTTTTGACATATTTGTGGCCAAAGCATAAATTGGAGAAAAAACTGTTCAAAAACCCCACCTCAACTTGTATCTCAAACAGACCGTTTAAAAAATGCTTGCTATTTCCTCATAGAGAATTATGTAATCCTGCCTCATTGGCTGAGCTGGTCAATCAGCGGTCTACTCCCATTCATATTTTTAATGACCGGTATACAACCACACCATTCTGTTGTTACGGTACTCCCACACCATTCCAACACAGAAAAGCTGCTTTTTAACATACTTAATGAATAATTTTTTTGGAAAGAAAAGTATTTCACTCATATTTTAATTAATTATAGGTCATATTGAATAGAAATCTGGAAACACTGGACAGTTACTTTCCAGATTTCTATTAAATATGACCTATAATTAATTAAAATATGAGTGAAATACTTTTCTTTCCAAAAAATTATTCATTAAGTATGTTAAAAAGCAGCTTTTCTGTGTGAGGGTCTCTGAAACTAGCTTTCAGATGTTTATTTTGTAGAAGATGAGGGTAATAGCCCATTTACATTGCAAGAGATGAGGAAGCATGAATAAATAATATAAAAACTTGGTACGAGAAACGTTTTCGAGAAGCAGTGGAGGAAAAATAAGTGCTGGATCATGCCCCTATAACTTTGGAAATTAATTTGGTTCTGCTCGTGTGGCTGCTGCCTGCTGCCAAGCGATTGCAGTTGGACATGAGGGTTATGAAGAGTTAATGGAATTAATGACAAGCTGGCCTCCCCTTCTGTCCTCTGTAGGGTTTTCTATAATGAGAGACATAAGAGCCAGGCCTTTCTATCACAGCGAGAACTAGCCATGCATGGCACTGAGAATGATGGACCTGCTAACTGAATGTATAAGTACAGCATGAGACAACTACCTTGGAAGTGCCTTGAAAAGTACTGCTTAAACATATTTGAGGCTGGGAACATTTCTTCATCATCTTTTGAATTAAATTGTTAATGTCATGCGGGAAATAAAAACGGATGTGTATTGTTTTGAGTAAATTGGCATTATTTACAGGTTTGTACATACTAATACACTTGAGAATTTGTAAATGGGCCAGGAGCTCACTATTTGGTTTGCACAAACTCATATTGAGTGCCTAGAAGGTCTGTGTAAATTAGTCAAAAAAATGACTAGTGACCACATGAGCAGACGTTTAATAAGACTATTGCGTTGGAATCTCATTTGCAAGGTCTGCTGGATGTCTGCTGGATGTCGCTCCTATCTCTGTGAATAATGTGCTTACGCTGCCGTGACATTTTGAGTTTAGGGATTGCATTACTGAATAATTCAAATTAAAATGAAATGAATAATTAATGCTCAGATTTTTATATAATATTTTTTTTAAGGGTCAATCTATCCGAGACCAATGGTTTGTGCTGATCTTCTGAAAACGTTGACATTCATCAGGCAATTGTGATGTGACCCCCTCATCTGTAGTCATGCATGCACATTACCCATTGCATTATTGACTTAAAAAAGGCCGTATAGGAAAACACAGCATTACACCGAGGCTTAGGGCCCGGCTCTAATACTTGAGAAATGCTTCCCTATTTAACAAGCCTGCTAATGTAAGACTGAGGTGAAATGTGTGTGAAAGCAAAAAGAAGGGGTGACATGTTGTCGTATTTCTACAGGGCCCATTCCCTTTTTAGTTTAGTTTAGTTTTGCGTTGCAGTTAAAAGCTGAATTGCATTATATGACAGGAAATTCAAGAACATATAAATAAATATCAATAAACATGTTACCGAAGGCTAATCAAGAACGGTAAGACGTCATTAAGGCATCATTGATCGAGGAGTTTATCAGTGGTATTGATGTCAGAACGGTACAATTTAAGAACGACAGTTGGTAAGACATTAGTTTTACCAACTGAAGTCATTTTTCCTGTATTTGAAACAAGTAATTAAAGTCAGCCAGTTTTTGAAACAAAGAGAGACGCCATGTTACCCTTTTGTCTTTCTACAACCACAGCATCTCTATGGACCTATTATCTCATTACTTTACAACATGTGTTGATTTTGGATGGAGGGTTCAAATTGATTATGTATGGCCACAGTCTCTAATGTGAGTATTGCTTCATCCTTGGAGAATTGACATGCGAGACCACTAGTTGAAAATAATGAATGATTATTTATTCTGAAGTTTTACCAGTGTATTGTGCAGAACAAGTTCTGTGTGGTCTAAAGACAAATCCTTGAGGTTTGCCGTAAGTCTTTGTTTACAGAGGATGAAGGGATTTCTTGAGAGCTCATTGAGTTGAACTCTTCTGGACCTCACCCAAGACAGCAGCATCTATTACCCAAGATACATGGGCTAGACTAGACCTTCTCAGCGTCAAAACACTGATACCTGGGGAGCAAGTCTGAACACGAGACTGCTCCAATTTGTAAACACCTCTCGAACACATCCGTCAAAGCTCATCTTTGAGGGTCCTCTGTAGCTCAGCTGGTAGAGCACGGCGCTTGTAACGCCAAGGTAGTGGGTTCGATCCCCGGGACCACCCATACACAAAAATGTATGCACGCACGACTGTAAGTCGCTTTGGATAAAAGCGTCTGCTAAATGGCATATTATTTTATATTAGGGCAGGGTAACAGCGTTTAGAGTTGCCATTACAAATTCTGCATTCATTCATTTTCTTAATATGTCAAACTTTATGACAGGCAGGCTGAATGAGTATGTCTCCAAAAGGTTTATGGTTTAATTAGCTTGGAACATACTGTCATGTATCATTGTTTCTTCGGTTGAAACAGATTTTTCCCTTCTCCCATTTTTCTCTATGGCATATGGAGGAGGCAGAATCATACGCACGTCATGAAGATTAAAGGCTCCGAACACCATGGATTCGGGGTGTTGTTCCCTGGCTGTAACAGGGGTTGTAAACCCAGGATAATACAGCCCTGATTCAGTCTTAGTCTCAGAGTCTATAATCCTGCATTCATTTGTAAATGTGCACAGTAAAGATTGAAAGCAAATCAAACGTAGTTTTCCTTTAATTGATCCCAGTACTTATGAAGGCTTCAATATGTTTATTATGTTTTCATACTTTTGTTGGCACAAGGAATACAATTGGAAGGCAGGGTGAATTCTACTAGGGCAGTTAGATCAACATTGTGTATAAAAATTACCATACAGATTGCACTTTTGCTACAATCCCACTGAAAGGTTATTGCTGCCTCATAATCGCAGAGTTAAAAATTGTTTCTCATTATGAGCAGCAATAACTGCATTTATCATATTGCTGCAGTAACTCATTGCTTTTACCGTGTGCTTTAAGCCACTGTGGGCTTGCACATTCAATTAGGAATGTATTGAATTTCGCAATAAAAAGTCAATAAAACGGCTATCTCTGACAGATTTTCCTACACAGAATAACAGAGAAATTGCATACCGGTACTTGGTTTATTATCTACTAAATGAAGCCATGATGATGATTTCTTTTTAGGCATGTATTCTTTGACACCTATGAATGCTATCAAACAGATCTCATTTCTGTAAATACTATGATTACATTACCTCCTCTGGTGACAGTATGCAAGTTCCCAAAACTATTTTATTATGCTTTTTTTTTTTCTGAAGTTATGGCTGGGGCCTCAGGAGCCCAGCAGTACCCATGTTTTTGTTACCTCAGCACTGAGACATGCTGAAAGTGACTGACATCTCACTCCCATTGCGTTGACTGCCCTTACACACACATGTACTCACAATGACCTTATATCAAAGGTTGCTTCAAATTCTCGGCTTATACGCAGACATTCCCTCACTCATCTCTGTGTCTGTGTCTGTGTCTGTGTCTGTGTCTGTGTCTGTCTCTGTCTGTGTCTGTATCTGTGTCTGTGTCTGTCTCTGTCTGTGTCTGTGTCTGTGTCTGTGTCTGTCTCTGTCTGTGTGTTGTGCGGGTGCTGTGTCTGTTTTAGAATGTGTGTATTCTCATGGTCCATGCCCGCACCAGCACAAGAGTTAACTTGGTGTTTTCAGTCTACAGTGCTCTTCTTCCCCCACTGAATAAGACAGGCAGGTCAGTGTCAGTGAGTGAGCCATGTATGCGTGGTGGTGGGCACTTTTCTGTTGAGGACATGGGAAGGTCAGTGGAGCTGTAATGAATACAAGGAGTCCCCCGAGAGAGGCCAACTCAACAGCTGCTAACAGCAGGCGCAGAGTGCTGCTCCTCGCTGCTCCTCCTCACTGCTCCTCCTCACTGCTCCTCCTCGCTACTCCTCCTCGCTGCTCCTGCTCGCTGCTCCTCCTCACTCCTCCTCCTCACTGCTCCTCCTCACTCCTCCTCCTCACTGCTCCTCCTCACTGCTCCTCGCTGCTCCTCCTCACTCCTCCTCCTCACTGCTGCTCGCTGCTCCTCCTCACTCCTCCTCACTGCTCCTCGCTGCTCCTCCTCACTCCTCCTCACTGCTCCTCCTCGCTGCTCCTCCTCACTGCTCCTCCTCACTGCTCCTCGCTGCTCCTCCTCACTCCTCCTCACTGCTCCTCGCTGCTCCTCCTCACTGCTCCTCACTGCTCCTCCTCACTGCTCCTCGCTGCTCCTCCTCACTCCTCCTCACTGCTCCTCCTCACTGCTCCTCGCTGCTCCTCCTCACTCCTCCTCACTGCTCCTCACTCCTCCTCACTGCTCCTCACTCCTCCTCACTGCTCCTCCTCACTGCTCCTCACTCTCCCTGTTCTGTTAAAAGATGCCAGTGTGGTGGAGGGATTGCACACCCTTGTAAATATGCCATTCAACTAGATCGCCTCATGCACCAGGTTTCTATGTCCTGAGTCACATCGCTGTACAAGGCTACAAAACAGGTAGCTTTAATAGTAGAGGATGCATGCAAACTTGTGAGTTACTCAGTGTATATCAATGTGCAAATATACAACGGTCTAACATTTGTTTATTGATACGGAATTGGTATCCTTGATACAACATTTAGGTCTATATTGGAAAGTTGTCATTATCAAATATGTGTGAAGCTGGATAGCAGATGAGGCAAACCTCATATGGCTTTTTACAGGGTATCTAAAATAGTAATGAAACATATCTTCTAAAGAGCATGAAAGACAGGACAAGAGTTTCAACAAAGGCACGTTTTTAGCTGCTAGACAATTACATCACTTTTAAGAAAAAAGAGCAGAGTAAGAAACTAAAGCGAACACACATCTCTGACATTTTACATCTTGGTCATTTAGCAAACGCTCTTATCCCGAGCCACTTACAGTTAGTGAGTGCATACATTTTCATACTTTTTTTTCATACTGGCCCCCCCGTGGGAATCGAACCCACAACCCTGGCATTGCAAATGCCATGCTCTACCAACTGCCCCTTCCTTACTCTCATGACATTCAAAAAACCCCTACCAGCTAGTTTCCCCACAGTATCTCAGGGCATCCAAACACACAGCTAACGGGTTCTAAGATAAATAGATCAACGAGAAAGAACCCCACCACAAACACAATAATAAGCTTAATACTGAAAACGATGGGACACCTAAACAGCTTGGAAAGTTGACTCACTCTGCGGGGCCTAAATGGGACTGTAAAATAGGTCAATAGAAGGCAAGTACAGAGAAAATTAAAGGTAGAGAGAGGAGCAGATATATGCATTTTACCCCATGATGCCTCTGAGCTCAATTTAAGACAGCAGTTTCCTCTGATTTCCTCTGAGCACAACTAACGACTGCAAACATAAGTGCTAGTAAATTATAGCCCAGATGTCTGGGAAATTGGTAACGCTCTCCTTTCTCCCGACAAGAACACTTAAGTGCCTTTGTCACTGGGAGAAAGGAGAAAGTAGTTTTGTCACATTTGTAGAACTAGAGTAATTGTACGGCTGTGTAAGTGAGAAAGCTAAAAGTAATTTTGTCACACAGAGAAAAAGCTAAAACACTTTTGATACAGAAATCAGTATGCTTTCACAGCACAGGTTGTAATTCCTGTGATTATCTAAGAGAGACTGATGCTATGTGACCACTATCATCATAGAGAAGCTTTATTTTTATGAACTGTTGTATCGCACATCAAAGCCTAAATATGAGCAGCAGTTCAGCTCTGTGTCAAACTAACTTTTTTCCCGCACAAAATGTCAAAGATATTCTGTCAAAGATAGTGACATTACCACTGCAGCTAAAGCAGCGTTTTCCAAACTCGGTCCTGGGCCCCTTCGTCAGTGATTACAGCCTCGAGTCTTCTTGGGTATGACGCTACAAGCTTGGCACACCTGTATTTGGGGAGTTTCTCCCATTCTTCTCTTCAGATCCTCTCAAGCTCTGTCAGATTGGATGGGAAGCGTCGCTGTACAGCTATTTTCAGGTCTCTTCAGAGATGTTTGATCGGGTTCAAGTCCGGGCTCTGGCTGGGCCACTCAAGGACATTCAGAGACTTGTCTCGAAGCCACGTCTGCGTTGTCTTGGCTGTGTGTCTAGGGTCGTTGTCCTGTTGGAAGGTGAATATTCGCCCTAGTCTTAGGTCCTGAGCGCTCTGGAGCAGGTTTTCATCAAGGATCTCTCTGTACTTTGCTCCGTTCATCTTTCCCTCAATCCTGACTAGTCTCCCAGTCCCTGCCACTGAAAAACATCCCCACAGCATGATGCTGCCACCACCATGCTTCACCGTAGGGATGGTGCCAGGTTTCCTCCAGACTTGACGCTTGGCATTCAGGCCAAAGAGTTCGATCTTGGTTTCATCAGACCAGAGAATCTTGTTTCTCATGGTCTGAGAGTCCTTTAGGTGCCTTTTGGCAAACTCCAAGCGGGCTGTCATGTGCATTTTGCTGAGGAGTGGTTTCCGTCTGGCCACTCTACCATAAAGGCCTAATTGGTGGAGTGCTGCAGAGATGGTTGTCCTTCTGGAAGGTTCTCCAATCTCCACAGAGGAACTCTGGAGCTCTGTCTGAGTGACCATCGGGTTCTTGGTCACTTCCCTGACCAAGGTCCATCTCCCCCGATTGTGCAGTTTGGGCGGGCGGGCAGCTCTAGGAAGAGTTTTGGTGGTTCCAAACTTCTTCCATTTAAGAATGATGGAGGCCACTGTGTTCTTGGGGACCTTCAATGTTGCAGACATTTTTTGGTACCCTTCCCCAGATCTGTGCCTCGACACAATCCTGTCTCGGAGCTCAACGGACAATTCCTTCGACATCATGGCTTGGCTTTTGCTCTGACATGCACTGTCAACTGTGGGACCTTATATAGACAGATGTGTGCCTTTCCAAATCATATCCAATCAATTGAATTTACCACAGGTGGACTCCAATGAAGTTGTAGAAACATCTCAAGGATGATCAATGGAAACAGGATGCACCTGAGTTCAATTTCGAGTCTCATAGCAAAGGGTAAGATGTCTTGTTTTTTAATTTTAATACATTTGTAAAAACCCGTTTTCACTTTGTCATTATGGGGTATTGTGTATAGATTGATGAGGGAAGAAAATGTATTTAATCCATTTTAGAACAAGGCTGTAACGTAACAAAATGTGGAATAGGTCAAGGGGTCTGAATACTTTCCGAATGCACTGTACATCCATATGCACTATACAGTTTGATTACCTCCCATGCTGTTAGGTTATTTAATGTATTCCATATAATCAAACGTTGCAGCTTGTCTGTTCGCACTGTACTCCCAATCATCCGTGCTTCTACATCTGCATTGCTTGCTGTTTTGGGTTTTAGGCTGGGTTTCTGTATAGCACTTTGTGACATCTGCTGATGTAAAAAGGGCTTTATAAATACATTTGTGTGAACAGACACTAACATCCCTGTCACAATAATCATAACTGCATTCTGCTGAATACTTTTAGCGCGACATGGGTGGAGCGTCTGCCACTTTGTGCGTAAGCCTTTCAGCGTTGATTTCTAAATAATGAATTGTGAGTTTGAAAGTAACTTTGAATAATCTTCCCTGTGAATGATGAGCCCAGGAGCATAAGTGGACAGAGAGAGAAAAATATAAAATATGCAAAAATCCAAATCACTGCATTATTTGATGTGTGTTAGTACAAGATATGTAAGACTTTTTACTGTATTCACAATATTTGTGGGGAAAATATTACAGCAAACACTGCTTGCTAGTGATGATAGTGCAGAAGCATTCTTTATTTTTACACTATGGAGCTGTGTGGGCTAAGCTATCCAGGCTATCCAGGCTATCCAAGCTATCCAGGCTATCCAAGCTATCCAAGCTATCCAGGCTATCCAAGCTATCCAGGCTATCCAAGCTATCCAGGCTATCCAAGCTATCCAAGCTATCCAAGCTATCCAAGCTATCCAGGCTATCCAAGCTATCCAAGCTATCCAAGCTATCCAGGCTATCCAAGCTATCCAAGCTATCCAAGCTATCCAGGCTATCCAAGCTATCCAGGCTATCCAAGCTATCCAAGCTATCAAAGCTATCCAAGCTATCCAGGCTATCCAAGCTATCCAGGTTATCCAAGCTATCCAGGCTATCCAAGCTATCCAAGCTATCCAAGCTATCAAAGCTATCCAAGCTATCCAAGCTATCCAAGCTATCAAAGCTATCCAAGCTATCCAGGCTATCCAAGCTATCCAAGCTATCAAAGCTATCCAGGCTATCCAAGCTATCCAGGTTATCCAAGCTATCAAAGCTATCCAAGCTATCCAAGCTATCCAAGCTATCAAAGCTATCCAAGCTATCCAAGCTATCCAAGCTATCAAAGCTATCCAAGCTATCCAAGCTATCCAAGCTATCAAAGCTATCCAAGCTATCCAAGCTATCAAAGCTATCCAAGCTATCCAGGCTATCCAAGCTATCCAATATGTCCAAGCTATCCAAGATATCCAGGTTATCCAAGCTATCCAGGTTAGCCAAGCTATCCAGGCTATCCAAGCTATCCAGGTTATCCAAGCTATCCAAGCTATCCAAGCTATCCAAGCTATCAAAGCTATCCAAGCTATCCAGGCTATCCAAGCTATCCAAGCTATCCAGGCTATCCAAGCTATCAAAGCTATCCAAGCTATCCAAGCTATCCAGGCTATCCAAGCTATCAAAGCTATCCAAGCTATCCAGGCTATCCAAGCTATCCAGGTTATCCAAGCTATCCAAGCTATCCAAGCTATCAAAGCTATCCAAGCTATCCAAGCTATCCAAGCTATCCAAGCTATCAAAGCTATCCAAGCTATCCAAGCTATCCAGGCTATCCAAGCTATCCAAGCTATCCAAGTTATCCAAGCTATCCAAGCTATCCAAGTTATCCAATGTATCCAAGCTATCCAGGCTATCCAAGATATCCAAGCTATCCAAGATATCCAAGCTATCTAAGCTATCCAAGATATCCAAGATATCCAAGCTATCCAAGATATCCAAGCTATCCAAGATATCCAGGTTATCCAAGCTATCCAAGCTATCCAAGTTATCCAATATATCCAAGCTATCCAGGCTATCCAAGATATCCAAGCTATCCAAGATATCCAAGCTATCCAAGCTATCCAAGATTTCCAAGCTATCCAAGATATCCAGGTTATCCAAGCTATCCAAGCTATCCAAGCTATCCAAGCTATCCAGGCTATCCAAGATATCCAGGTTATCCAAGCTATCCAAGCTATCCAGGTTATCCAAGCTATCCAAGCTATCCAAGTTATCCACAGGCTCTGCGGCACCCTTAAGCAAAGTGTCCAGTTCAGGGCTACAATATGTCTGAGGATATCACCCTGTATATTGAGTATGAGGGCCTCAGGAGTAACAAAGTTTTCCAACTCATTTATGCTCAAGTTTGAATTAACAACCTACGTCCCAGCTAGATTCGATTACCCCCTGGGCAACTGCCAACTCCGTGGCTGTCTTTAAAGTCCCTCTTGTTCTACAGACCCTCACCTCCACCATTTTGAAAGCCAAATGTTATTGCAAGGTGCATTAGCAAACAACAGACTTACACACACTCACTGGCTTTGCCTGGAAATTGTGTGTGTGTGTGCTTTCTTAAAGTCTTTCTGAAGGGAGAGCCCTGTCAGTACAGCGGTAAGGGATACACCCCATCAGCTGTGCAGCTCTCCTGCATTCTTTCCACTATAGTGTACTCACTGTGCAACAGTGTTTTCTCTGGCAAACCCCCCTCTCTCCTCTTTCTCCCCCCTCTCTCCTATTTATCCCCTCTCTCCTCTTTCTCCCCCCTCTCTCTCCTCTTTCCCCCCCCCTCTCCTCTTTCTCCCCCCCTCTCCTCTTTCTCCCCCTCTCTCCTCTTTCTCCCCCTCTCTCTCATCTTTCTCCCCCCCCTCTCCTCTTTCTCCCCCTCTCTCTCCTCTTTCTCCCCCTCTGCTCTTTCTCCCCTCTCTGTCCTCTTTCTCCCCCTCTCCTCTTTCTCCCCCTCTCTCCTCTTTCTCCCCCTCTCCTCTTACTCCCCTCTCTCTCCTCTTTCTCCCCCTCTCTCTTTCTCCCCCTCTCTCTCCCCCTCTCCTCTTTCTCCCCTCTCTCTCCTCTTTCTCCCCTCTCTCTCCTCTTTCTTCCCCTCTCTTCTCTTTCTCCCCCTCTCCTCTTTCTCCCCCCTCTCCTCTTTCTCCCCCTCTCTCCTCTTTCTCCCCCTCTCCTCTTTCTCCCCCTCTCCTCTTTCTCCCCTCTCTCTCCTCTTTCTTCCCCTCTCTTCTCTTTCTACCCCTCTCCTCTTTCTCCCCTCTCTCTCCTCTTTCTCCCCCCTCTCTCTCCTCTTTCTCCCCCTCTCCTCTTTCTCCCCCTCTCCTCTTTCTCCCCTCTCTCTCCTCTTTCTTCCCCTCTCTTCTCTTTCTACCCCTCTCCTCTTTCTCCCCTCTCTCTCCTCTTTCTCCCCCATCTCCTCTTTCTCCCCCTCTCTTCTCTTTCTCCCCTCTCTCTCCTCTTTCTCCCCCCTCTCTCTTTCTCCCCCCTCTCCTCTTTCTCCCCCCTCTCTCTCCTCTTTCTCCCACTCTCCTCTTTCTCCCCCTCTCCTCTTTCTCCCCTCTCTCTCCTCTTTCTCCCCCTCTCTACTCTTTCTCCCCCCTCTCTCTCCTCTTTCTCCCCCCTCTCCTCTTTCTCCCCCTCTCTGCTCTTTATCCCCTCTCTCTCCTCTTTCTCCCCCCTCTCTCTCCTCTTTCTCCCCCTCTCCTCTTTCTCCCCCTCTCCTCTTTCTCCCCCTCTCTCCTCTTTCTCCCCCTCTCCTCTTTCTCCCCCTCTCTGCTCTTTATCCCCTCTCTCTCCTCTTTCTCCCCCCTCTCTCTCCTCTTTCTCCCCCCTCTCCTCTTTCTCCCCCCTCTCTCTCCTCTTTCTCCCCCTCTCCTCTTTCTCCCCCCCTCTCCTCTTTCTCCCCCTCTCTCCTCTTTCTCCCCCTCTCTCTCATCTTTCTCCCCTCCCTCTCCTCTTTCTCCCCCTCTCTCTCCTCTTTCTCCCCCTCTGCTCTTTCTCCCCTCTCTCTCCTCTTTCTCCCCCTCTCTCTTTCTCCCCCTCTCTCCTCTTTCTCCCCCTCTCCTCTTACTCCCCTCTCTCTCCTCTTTCTCCCCCTCTCTCTTTCTCCCCCTCTCTCCTCTTTCTCCTCCTCTCCTCTTTCTCCCCCTCTCCTCTTTCTCCCCTCTCTCTCCTCTTTCTTCCCCTCTCTTCTCTTTCTCCCCCTCTCCTCTTTCTCCCCCCTCTCCTCTTTCTCCCCCTCTCTCCTCTTTCTCCCCCTCTCCTCTTTCTCCCCTCTCTCTTCTCTTTCTTCCCCTCTCTTCTCTTTCTACCCCTCTCCTCTTTCTCCCCTCTCTCTCCTCTTTCTCCCCCCTCTCTCTCCTCTTTCTCCCCCTCTCCTCTTTCTCCCCCTCTCTCCTCTTTCTCCCCCATCTCCTCTTTCTCCCCCTCTCTGCTCTTTCTCCCCTCTCTCTCCTCTTTCTCCCCCCTCTCTCTTTCTCCCCCCTCTCTCTCCTCTTTCTCCCCCCTCTCCTCTTTCTCCCCCCTCTCTCTCCTCTTTCTCCCACTCTCGTCTTTCTCCCCCTCTCCTCTTTCTCCCCTCTCCCTCCTCTTTCTCCCCCTCTCTCCTCTTTCTCCCCCCTCTCTCTCCTCTTTCTCCCCCCTCTCCTCTTTCTCCCCCTCTCTGCTCTTTATCCCCTCTCTCTCCTCTTTCTCCCCCCTCTCTCTCCTCTTTCTCCCCCTCTCCTCTTTCTCCCCCTCTCTCCTCTTTCTCCCCCTCTCCTCTTTCTCCCCCTCTCTGCTCTTTATCCCCCCTCTCTCTCCTCTTTCTCCCCCCTCTCCTCTTTCTCCCCCCTCTCTCTCCTCTTTCTCCCCCTCTCTCCTCTTTCTCCCCCTCTCCTCTTTCTCCCCCCCTCTCCTCTTTCTCCCCCCTCTCCTCTTTTTCCCCCTATCTCCTCTTTCTCCCCCCTCTCTCTCCTTTTTCTCCCCCTCTCTCCTCTTTCTACCCCTCTCCTCTTTCTCCCCTCCTCTCTCTACTCTTTCTCCCCCCTCTCTCTCCTCTTTCTCCCCCTCTCTTCTCTTTCTCCCCCTCTCCTCTTTCTCCCCCCTCTCTCTCCTCTTTCTCCCCCTCTCTGCTCTTTATCCCCTCTCTCTCCTCTTTCTCCCCCCTCTCTCTCCTCTTTCTCCCCTCTCCTCTTTCTCCCCCTCTCTCCTCTTTCTCCCCCTCTCCTCTTTCTCCCCCTCTCCTCTTTCTCCCCTCTCTCCTCTTTCTCCCCCTCTCCTCTTTCTCCCCCTCTCTCTCCTCTTTCTCCCCCTCTCTGCTCTTTATCCCCTCTCTCTCCTCTTTCTCCCCCTCTCTTCTCTTTCTCCCCCTCTCCTCTTTCTCCCCCCTCTCTCTCCTCTTTCTCCCCCCTCTCCTCTTTCTCCCCCTCTCTGCTCTTTATCCCCTCTCTCTCCTCTTTCTCCCCCCTCTCTCTCCTCTTTCTCCCCTCTCCTCTTTCTCCCCCTCTCTCCTCTTTCTCCCCCTCTCCTCTTTCTCCCCTCTCTCCTCTTTCTCCCCCTCTCCTCTTTCTCCCCCCTCTCTCTCCTCTTTCTCCCCCTCTCTTCTCTTTCTCCCCCTCTCCTCTTTCTCCCCCTCTCTCTCCTCTTTCTCCCCCTCTCCTCTTTCTCCCCCTCTCTGCTCTTTATCCCCTCTCTCTCCTCTTTCTCCCCCCTCTCTCTCCTCTTTCTCCCCCCTCTCCTCTTTCTCCCCCCTCTCTCCTCTTTCTCCCCCTCTCCTCTTTCTCCCCCTCTCCTCTTTCTCCCCCTCTCTCTCCTCTTTCAAATCATATCAAATCAAATTGTGAAATTCTTTCTTACAAGCCATTAACCAACAACGCAGTTAAGTAAAGAAAAAAAGTGTTAAGTAAAAAATAGATAACAAAAAAATTATATAATTAATAAAATACTTAAAGAGCAGCAGTAAAATAACAGTAGCGAGGCTATATACAGGGGGTACTGGTACAGAGTCAATGTGCGGGGGCACCGGTTAGTCGAGGTAATTGAGGTAATATGTACATGTAGCTAGAGTTAAAGTGACTATGCATAGATAATAAACAGAGTAGCAGCAGCGTAAAAGAGGGGGTGGGGTGGGGGTGGGGGGGCAATGCAAATAGTCCGGGTAGCCATGATTAGCTGTTCAGGAGTCTTATGGCTTAGGGGTAGAAGCTGTTAAGAAGCCTTTTGGACCTAGACTTGGCGCTCCGGTACCGTTTGCCATGCGGTAGCAGAGAGAACAGTCTATGACTAGGGTGGCTGGAGTCTTTGACAATTTTGAGGGCCTTCCTCTGACACCGCCTGGTATAGAGGTCCTGGATGGCAGGAAGCTTGGCCCCAGTGATGTACTGGGCCGTACCTCTCTCCCACCTTTCTCCTCTCTCCTGGCTGTTTAGCACTAGCCTATATTGGACTAGCGCATGTTCTGGGCAGATGGCTGTTCCAAGTAATCGATGTAAAGAAAATAAAATAAAATCACTTCGCTTCGAGAGATACACTGCTGCATACAGCGCTTTATTTCATTGATTAACTTTGTATTTCTTTATCTATTGGTAGAGAGAGCTCAGCTTGGCTTCAGGAAGATACAGGCAGACTGGCTTCATCTAGAACCTAATAAATCATACTACGTTTCAGACTTCCCAAAGGAACCAAATCTACAGTCTTCTGGCGATATTCAAGACACTGAATAATACTTCTCTGTTAGCTACAGAAGACTTCCATGCATCAGAATCTAGGAGAATGGAAGGAGAAAGTATTCTGAATGGGTGCTCATCAATAAAAAAAAATGGCCTAGCATAAGACTAATTCAAACTGACACCAAGTTGGGAGGGGATGGAGTGATCATTAATACCTGCCAACAAGCATGCTAACATGCTAACGTTTATTCCAGATGAAGACAAACATGGGGCCTCAGCACAAACTAGCTGATATTCCACATGAGGTGGAAGAAATCATCATCCACTGAAATGTATCCTCCATCCTCTGTCTCGTATACTTTAAACTGTCCCCTATACTATTACATTTTAGTCATTTAGCAGACACTCTTATCCAGAGCGACTTACAGTTAGTGAGTGCATACATTATTTTTCATACTGGGAATCAAACCAACTGAGCTACATCCCCGCCAGCCATTCCCTCCCCTACCCTGGACAACTTGTGCGCCACCCCATGGGTCTCCTGGTCGCGGCCGGCAATGACAGAGCCTGGATTCAAACCAGGATCTCTAGTGGCACAGCTAGCACTGCGATGCAGTGCCTTAGACCACTGCGCCACTTGGGATACGATAACTGTGTCCATATCTTAAAGGGCCCACTGGTAGTATGCTAGCATCCACGTTAGCAAGTGGCAACTCCTCGCCTTCCCACTCCTTCTCAGTCCCGATCGGGCCAATTTTCCTGACCTGTCCAGACCTCAAAGCTCCATAAAGTCTGGACTGGGCCGCAGTGCAGGGACTGTTTGACTAAGGGTCTGATCATTCCAGCCTCGCCGGCCCAGTATTTACTCTCCCGGACAATGTGCTGCCTGTTGAGAGCATAGACCCTGCCATATGTGTGCCAGAGTGTTGTGCTGGGCTGGCCCTTTCCCTCTGAGTACCTACTCCCACACCAACTCTACTTTGTTCAGCTCCAGAGTCCACCACTGAGTCCCCTCTATGTCAGTTAGAGCAACATGCAGGGTGGCAGGGCCATAAACGCTATTAGCATTATCCACCGACCTGCTAAAGACATAATGTGTGTATGTTCTTGGTTGGTTGCTTTTGAAGGACGTTTTCTTTACACAGTTACTGTGGATTCAACCTGGTATGCAGTCAGTACTTGGTGGCTCATTAAAAACACACTTGCGCATCCACAGTATTAGACCTTCGCGGAGTGTAACCAGAGAGTGGAGCTCAGAATTGCTTTTCGTTGTTAAGGGCACTGTAGCAAGCATTTCTCACAAGTTAGGGTGACACACTGTAAACCATGGCATTACAAGCTCTGGCTGGCTGTGCAATGCGTGAAAAATTGCTCTCCAGTGAATTAAAAAACTTTGGGTGCACCTTTAACCTTCGAACAATTGCACCTTTGACTTTCTGTAAAAAAGTGTGTCAGAACTGGGAAAGAGAGTTTGGGGCATTCTGAGAAATTGCTGTGTCAATTTTTAATGGAAAAGTTTGTGGGAATTACATCATGTGGAATGTGGAAAGTCACAGAGGTCACACAATAACTAATTTGGTCTAACCGTCACTCATTTCATTTGCAAGGTGCATGGGCTGAACAAGACTATTCATCTACCAACGTTCCCTTTATATTAAAGTGGCTGAAACGAGTCATATGATCCTTAGACATGTCTACATGGTACATGATACCACCATACTAGTCAGTGAAGTGTTATGGGCTCCCGAGTGGCGCAGCGGTCTAAGGCACTGCATCTCAGTGCTCGAGGCGTCACTACAGACCGAGTGGCGCAGCGGTCTAAGGCACTGCATCTCAGTGCTCGAGGCGTCACTACAGACCGAGTGGCGCAGCGGTCTAAGGCACTGCATCTCAGTGCTCGAGGCGTCACTACAGACCGAGTGGCGCAGCGGTCTAAGGCACTGCATCTCAGTGCTCGAGGCGTCACTACAGACCGAGTGGCGCAGCGGTCTAAGGCACTGCATCTCAGTGCTCGAGGCGTCACTACAGACCGAGTGGCGCAGCGGTCTAAGGCACTGCATCTCAGTGCTCGAGGCGTCACTACAGACCGAGTGGCGCAGCGGTCTAAGGCACTGCATCTCAGTGCTCGAGGCGTCACTACAGACCGAGTGGCGCAGCGGTCTAAGGCACTGCATCTCAGTGCTTGAGACCACCTGGTTTGATTCCAGGCTGTATCACAACTGGCTGTGATTGGGAGTCCCATAGGGCGGCGTCCGGGTTTGGCCGGTGTAGGCCGTCATCGTAAATAAGAATTTGTTCTTAACTGACTTGCCTAGTTAAATAAATGTGGTCCTCTGTAGCTCAGCTGGTAGAGCACGGCGCTTGTAACGCCAAGGTAGTGGGTTCGATCCCCGGGACCACCCATACACAAAAATGTATGCACGCATGACTGTAAGTCGCTTTGGATAAAAGCGTCTGCTAAATGGCATATTATTATTATTTAAATAAATAAAAATGTCCTGACCTCTGTTTTCAATGTCTGTTTGAATATAATGTTGTCATGGCTATACTTTCACCTGCCCGGGGACTGCAGATGGAAATGACGTATTAGCTACATTTGGTGCAAATCAAATCAAATTTTACTTGCCACATGCGCAGAATACAACAGGTGTAGACATTACAGTGAAATGCAAAGCATCACTTCTCATTTCTCACTTCTGAGACTTATGTTTTGTTGAACAGTGTCCCTACTCAAATAAACGTAATAAATAAATACAATGAAAACGTTCTACACTGCTGAAGTTCTGAATACATGAATCCACAACCACTAGAACAGATACGTGGTCCTCTGTAGCTCAATTGGTAGAGCATGGCGTTTGTAACGCCAGGGTAGCGGGTTCGATCCCCGGGACCACCCATACGTAAAAATGTATGCACACATGATTGTAAGTGGCTTTGGATAAAAGCGTCTGCTAAATGGCATATTATTATTATTATACAAACATTTCCCCTGTTTGAGGAAGCGTTTCTAACCTCAACGCCAGTGCTGTTTGTGGTCAGCTTGTTGCCGAGCTCTGACAATGCTGCGAGCGCTCTGTTTCTTGCTCTCTCATGTGGCCTCTTTGCATACTGAATAAATTCTTCATCAGCAGTCTTAACGGTGCATGGCCTACCATATTCCACTGATGCAGCAAAGTTGGACTGGAGTTTAATTATTCCAATTAAATCAATTAATTACTTTATTACTGCTATAACAAATGCTTGCAAGCTACTATGCTGCTGCTGTTGTTATCTAAACTAGGGATGCTGTAGTTATTAAAGGACCTGAGGGAAAAAGCCTTTAACAGCCAAAAGAGTTCCATCCGGTTCAATTGTTTCACTTAATATTACAAATAGAGGGAGATTAAGTTCCAGGGCACACAAAGGGGGAGAAATACTTGGTAGATTACTGAATCTGCTGAGCACTGACGTGGCCAATTCATGCTAGCAAATACAAATCCATAGAAAATGAGCTCATGGAAAGAAATCAGGTGGTGGAGGCAACAATATCACATCCATCATGTTTTCAATGAATCGCCTATTATTCACGTATAATGAAAACCAGCTACATGCACACACACGCACGCACGCACGCACGCACGCACGCACGCACGCACGCACGCACGCACGCACGCACGCACGCACGCACGCACGCACGCACGCACGCACGCACGCACGCACGCACGCACGCACGCACACACACACACACACACACACACACACACACACACACACACACACACACACACACACACACACACACACACACACACACACACACACACACACACACACACACACACACACGCACACGCACACACTTGAGTGGCCTGGCATCAGCAGCCCAAACTTTAATCAATGACTACTCTCTCTCCTCTCTCCCAACTGACCGGAAGATCTAGGAAAAAGTAATCGCTTTGATGGCATAATCAGGAATACATTGAGATGCAGGGAAACTCCGTCTGGGAAACTGCCGCGGCTGCCAAAACGGACTGCCTTAGGGCTTCAGGTCCCTCCCAAAAATTCATACAGCTATCAATACATCAACAGCCTGTAGAATATATTGTTTTTAAATAGGCATCTCTACATGTTAAAAACACAATGCCAGATTGTAGAGGACTCATATTAAAGATATTTCATATTAACGACACAACATTTAAATTCAGAGGTCAATCTGGAAGATATGTAATTTATCAAATGTTTTCTTGAGGGCATACTCTCAACGAAAGCTTTGGAGGCTTTGGACGACTGCCAACAGCCTCCTGCTTTATTAAAATATATACTAAAGTAGTACTGTAGCAGGTTATTAATACAAATGTATTAGGAGGGCCCAGATGAAAGACAACCTAAATCATTGGCCCGTTTCCTAGTCTAAAACATAGTTTGTCAGCTCATACAGCATGGGGATGACGAAGAGGTTGTGTTCAGGACTTCTGATGTGTTGTAGTAGATTATCAAGAGACAGGAACCCATGCTGTCTCCCAGTGTTCCTCTCTGAATCCCCATGCAGCATTGCTGCAAGGGCCTTCCTTAACCCAAAGGGAGTATGTAGGAAGCCTTCGAGGCCCAAAACAGGCAGACGCCACTTTGATAAAAGGTACCTGGAAGGAGGAAAACAACAAGTTCAAAAAGGCCTCCAGACTCCTCACGTCACCATGAAATCACTCCTCACGTCACCATGAAATCACTCTTCACGTCACCATGAAATCACTCTTCACGTCACCATGAAATCACTCCTCACGTCACCATGAAATCACTCTTCAAGTCACCATAAAACCACTCCTCACATCACCATGAAATCACTCCTCACGTCACCATGAAATCACTCCTCACGTCACCATGAAATCACTCCTCAGGTCACCATGAAATCACTCCTCACGTCACCATGAAATCACTCCTCACGTCATCATGAAATCACTCCTCAGGTCACCATGAAATCACTCCTCACATCACCATGAACTCACTCCTCACGTCACCATGAAATCACTCCTCGCGTCACCATGAAATCACTCCTCACGTCACCATGAAATCACACCTCACGTCACCATGAAATCAATCCTCACGTCAGATATGAAATCACTCCTCATGTCACCATGAAATCACTCCTCACGTCAGATACGAAATCACTCCTCACGTCAGATACGAAATCACTCCTCAGGTCACCATGAAATCACTCCTCACATCACCATGAACTCACTCCTCACGTCACCATGAAATCACTCCTCACGTCACCATGAAATCACTCCTCGCGTCACCATGAAATCACTCCTCACGTCACCATGAAATCACACCTCACGTCACCATGAAATCAATCCTCACGTCAGATATGAAATCACTCCTCATGTCCACATGAAATCACTCCTCACGTCAGATACGAAATCACTCCTCACGTCACCATGAAATCACTCCTCACGTCACCATGAAATCACTCCTCACGTCACCATGAAATCACTCCTCAGGTCACCATGAAATCACTCCTCAGGTCACCATGAAATCACTCCTCACGTCACCATGAAATCACACCTCATGTCACCATGAAATCACTCCTCACGTCAGATACGAAATCACTCCTCACGTCACCATGAAATCACTCCTCACGTCAGATACGAAATCACTCCTCACGTCACAATGAAATCACTCCTCACATCACCATGAAATCACTCCTCACGTCACCATGAAATCACTCCTCAGGTCACCATGAAATCACTCATCAGGTCACCATGAAATCACTCCTCACATCACCATGAAATCACTCCTCACGTCACCATGAAATCACTCCTCAGGTCACCATGAAATCACTCCTCACGTCATCATGAAATCACTCCTCACGTCACCATGAAATCACTCCTCAGGTCACCATGAAATCACTCCTCACATCACCATGAAATCACTCCTCAGGTCACCATGAAATCACACCTCACATCACCATGAAATCACTCCTCACGTCACCATGAAATCACTCCTCACGTCACCATGAAATCACTCCTCACGTCACCATGAAATCACGCCACACGTCACCATGAAATCACACCTCACGTCACCATGAAATCACTCTTCACGTCAGATACGAAATCACTCCTCACGTCACCATGAAATCACTCCTCACGTCACCATGAAATCACTCTTCACGTCAGATACAAAATCACTCCTCACATCACCATAAAATCGCTCCTCACGTCACCATGAAATCACTCCTCACATCACCATGAAATCACTCCTCACACCACTATGAAATCACTCCTCAAGTCATATACGAAATCACTCCTCATGTCACCATGAAATCACTCCTCACGTCACCATGAAATCACTCCTCACGTCACCATGAAATCACTCCTCACGTCACCATGAAATCACTCCTCTCTCTCTGCCTGCCATTCCCGATGAAAGAAAACCCAGTACTTCAACCACCAACATAATAGGTTACTACATTATGGCTATTGAAAGCAGCATTCCTTTCTGTTCACCCTAGTCCTTACAATATCATGGCTATTCATCCCTCTAGCAACGACATGCAGAGGTCAGCAAAGGTTATGTAATGGAAAGACATTCTTTGAACAGAGTGCTTTCTGCATGTCCATAGAAAAACTACAAGCAAACTTTTAGCTTGGCACATACCCCAGGCCAGTTTACAGTTACATTTTAAAATGTTATCCATTATCCACATACAGTGGCTTGCAAAAGTATTCACCCCCATTGGCATTTTTTCCTATTTTGTTGCCTTACAACCTGGAATTAAAATTGGGGGGTTTGTATCATTTGATTTACACAACATGCCTACCACTTTGAAGATACAATATATTTTTTCATTGTGAAACTAACAAGAGATAAGACAAAGAACAGAACACTTGAGCATGCATAAATATTCACCCCCCCCCCCCCCCCCCCCCCCAAAGTCAATACTTTGTAGAGCCACCTTTTGCAGCAATTACAGCTGCAAGTCTCTTGGGGTATGTCTCTATAAGCTTGGCACATCTAGCCACTGGGATTTTTGCCCATTCTTCAACTTCTCCAGCTCCTTCAAGTTGGATGGGTTCCGCTGGTGTACAGCAATCTTTAAGTCATACCACAGATTCTCAATTGGATTGAGGTCTGGGCTTTGACTAGGCCATTCCAAGACATTTCAATGTTTCCCCTTAAACCACTCGAGTGTTGCTTTAGCAGTATGCTTAGGGTCATTGTCCTGCTGGAAGGTGAACCTCCGTCCCAGTCTCAAATCTCTGAAAGACTGAAACAGGTTTCCCTCAAGAATTTCCCTGTATTTAGCGCCATCCATCATTCCTTAAATTCCGACCAGTTTACCAGTCCCTGCCGATGAAAAACATCCCCACAGCATGATGCCACCACCACCATGCTTCACTGTGGGGATGGTGTTCTCGGGGTGATGAGAGGTGTTGGGTTTGCGCCAGACATAGCATTTTCCTTGATGGTCAAAAAGCTTAATTTTAGTCTCATCTGACCAGAGTACCTTCTTCCATATGTTTGGAGAGTCTCCCACATGCCTTTTGACGAACACCAAACGTGTTTGCTTATTTTTTTCTTTAAGCAATGGCTTTTTTTCTGGCAACTCTTTCGTAAAGCCCAGCTCTGTGGAGTGTATGGCTTAAAGTGGTCCAATGGACAGATACTCCAATCTCTGCTGTGGAGCTTTGCAGCTCCTTCAGGATTATCTTTGGTCTCTTTGTTGCCTCTCTGATTAATGCCCTCCTTGCCTGGTCCGTGAGTTTTGGTGGGCGGCCCTCTCTTGGTAGGTTTGTTGTGGTGCCATATTCTTTACATTTTTTAATAAAGGATTTAATGGTGCTCCGTGGGATGTTCAAAGTTTCTGATATTTTTTTATAACCCAACCCTGATCTGTACTTCTCCACAACTTTGTCCCTGACCTGTTTGGAGAGCTCCTTGGTCTTCATGGTGCCGCTTGCTTGGTGGTGCCCCTTGCTTAGTGGTGCCCCTTGCTTAGTGGTGTTGCAGACTCTGGGGCCTTTCAGAACAGGTGCACTTTTATTATTTATTTTGTAGAGTTTTTTTTAACAAATTATTTTTTTCATTTCACTTCACCAATTCTGACTATTTTGTGTATGTCCATTACATGAAATCCAAATAAAAATCCATTTAAATTACAGGTTGTAATGCAACAAAATAGGAAAAACGCCAAAGGGGGATGAATACTTTTGCAAGGCACTGTAGGGATATTTACTGAAGAAAGTCTGATTAATTAATCCGGGTATAAAGCTTGACCCATCACAGGTTGTGACCCCACTACCTTCTGTTACAAGCCCTTATCCACATACTGTATCCCTCTGTACTCCGCCTCTGGCGATGATTCATGCATTATATCTACGAAATGAAGCCATAAAGACATTTCACTGTGCTTTACCATAATGCAGCCACAAAGACATTTCACTGTGCTTTACCATAATGCAGCCATAAAGACATTTCACTGTGCTTTACCATAATGCAGCCATAAAGACATTTCACTGTGCTTTACCATAATGCAGCCATAAAGACATTTCACTGTGCTTTACCATAATGCAGCCATAAAGACATTTCACTGTGCTTTACTATAATGCAGCCATAAAGACATTTCACTGTGCTTTACCATAATGCAGCCATAAAGACATTTCACTGTGCTTTACCATAATGCAGCCATAAAGACATTTCACTGTGCTTTACCATAATGCAGCCATAAAGACATTTCACTGTGCTTTACCATAATGCAGCCATAAAGACATTTCACTGTGCTTTACCATAATGCAGCCATAAAGACATTTCACTGTGCTTTACCATAATGCAGCCATAAAGACATTTCACTGTGCTTTACCATAATGCAGCCATAAAGACATTTCACTGTGCTTTACCATAATGCATCAGCAGTGAGGGACTGCACATCAAACTACATGGCTTGGGAGAGCAGGCCTTTAAGGACTCTTCCTCGAGTCAGGAAGGACTCTCTTCGGATGTCATTTAAAGTATGAAATAATACCAAGCTCCTTTCTGCATTAACTACATTTTCCGAATTTGTGTTCCAGCTTTGTTTCCATGCAGAGGCAGACATTGTGTAATAATAATCTCGAGACTGCAAGGTAAAATAACGGAAGAGAGGCTGAAGAAGGAGGACATGGAGTGTCTGGAGGACAGACCATTCAGCCGCGTCCCAAATGGCACCCTATTCCCTATATAGTGCATTACATTTGACCAGGGCCCACAGGGTAAAAAGTATTGCACTATCTAGGGAATAGGGTGCCATCTGGGAGGAGGCCTTTGTCCCAGCTGGCCAGCAGAGACTGGGAATGTCTGGAACAGTTCACGTCCCCTTTGATCATTTCCTCCTGCTCATGCTATAGGAGCAGGTCTCTGTGTTAGTCTGTCTGAGTCTAAAAAGCCTCAATGCTGATGGTCTATTTTCAGACCACATAGTTTGAGGAAATCTCCTTATACCAAAATCCCAGGGCAAAGTCCTCAACTGTCACGGACGTTGAAGGACGGGTCAGACCAAGGCGCGGCGTGAAATGCATCCATGTTTATTAAACCGTATAAACATACAAAAACAACAAAAGTCAAGGAAACGTGACGTCAGAAGGCTACACACACACACACACACACACACACACACACACACACACACACACACACACACACACACACACACACACACACACACACACACACACACACACACACACACACACACACACAAGCCCAAACTCACCGAACACAAACAAGATCCCACAACACAGGCAGGAAAACTGGCTGCCTAAGTATGATCCCCCAATCAGAGACAACGAGCGACAGCTGCCTCTGATTGGGAACCACACCCGGCCAAACATAGAAATAGAAACATAGAATCCACCACATAGTAAAACCCACACATATATTCACACCCTGACCAAACTAACTAGAGTCTATAGGTCAGGGCGTGACAGTACCCCCCCCCCCCCGCCAGAGGTGCGGACTCCGACCGCACAAACCTGACTTAACAGGGGAGGGTCCGGGTGAGCTTCCAGCCTCGGTGGCGGCTCCGGCTCCGGGCGTGACATCTCCTCCCTTACTGACTCCGCGTTGCACCCCTGGACCGGTCTGGACCTCAACGCGGAGCTTCCCCTCTCAGTCCTCCCACGATGCACCGATCCCTGACTGGACCCTGGTGTGGGAGACTCCGAACCTAGAGAGGGGCTGACGTCTGGACCCACCAAAAATGGACCAAGCAGCGTGCCCAGGAGCAGACACCCTGGACTCAGGTGGGGAAGTCATTTTGGACTTGGGAGGAGATATTTGCTGGTGGAGGACCCTGGGCGAAGGAGGAAGCCCAGGCAGGAGAGGTGAAACGGCAACATAGAAGGCGCCGGCCGAGGAGGAAGCCCGAGAGACAGCCCCAATAAAAAAAAATTGGGGGGGCTAAAAGGGTGGTCGGGGATCGACAGAGAAGAACCCCGACCACTGCACTCGTGGGGGCTCAGGGAGGAGTCCTCACGGGAGGAGGACTGGGCGCGGAGAGTGAAAGACTGGTACAGTCGGAGATCTCTAACGTCAGTTCCCAGTCCGGTACACCTCGTGCCTGCGTCTCGCACCAAGATAGTGGTGCGTGTTCCCAGTCTGGTACGGCCCGTGCCTGCTCCTCGCACCAAGCCAGTGGTGCGTGTCGCCAGTCCGGCACGGCCCGTTCATGCTCCTCGTACCAAGCCAGTGGTGCGTGTTCCCAGTCCGGCCCGGCTCGTTCCTGCTCCCCGCACCAGACCAGTGGTGCGTGTTCCCAGTCCGGCCCGGCTCGTTCCTGCTCCCCGCACCAGACCAGTGGTGCGTGTTCCCAGTCCGGCCCGGCTCGTTCCTGCTCCCCGCACCAGACCAGTGGTGCGTGTTCCCAGTCCAGTACGGCCCTTCCCTGCTCCTCGCACCAAACCAGTGGTGCGTGTTCCCAGTCCGGCATGGCCCGTTCATGCTCCTCGCACCAAGCCAGTGGTGCGTGTTCCCAGTCCGGCCCAGGCCCGTTCCTGCTCCCCGCATCAGACTAGTGGTGCGCGTTCCCAGTCCGGCCCGGCTCGTTCCTGCTCCCCGCACCAGACCAGTGGTGCGTGTTCCCAGTCCAGTACGGCCCGTACCTGCTCCCCGCACCAAGCCAGTGGTGCGTGTTCCCAGTCCGGCATGGCCCGTGCCTGTTCCACCGGTGCCTGGACCAGCACCGGTCAGCTGCTCCACTCCGGAGTCAGAGCAGTCCGCTCCACCGGTGCCCAGTCCAGCTCCGGTCAGCAGATCCACTCCGGAGCCAGAGCAGTCCGCTCCACCGGTGCCAAGTCCAGCTCCGGTCAGCGGCTCCACTCTGGAGCCAGAGCATTCTGCTCCACCGGGGGCCAGTCCAGCTCCGGTCAGCGGCTCCACTCCGGGTCCAGACGTCAGCCCCTCTCTAGGTTCGGAGTCTCCCACACCAGGGTCCAGACAGGGATCAGTGCATCGTGGGAGGACTGAGAGGGGAAGCTCCCCGTGGAGGTCCAGACCAGTCCAGGGGTGCAACGCGGAGTCAGTAAGGGAGGAGATGTCACACCCGGAGCCGGAGCCGCCACCGAGGCTGGAAGCCCCCTGTTAAGTCAGGTTTGTGCGGCCGGAGTCCGCACCTTTGGCGGGGGGGGGGGGGGGGGGGGGGTACTGTCACGCCCTGACCTATAGACTCTAGTTAGTTTGGTAAGGGTGTGAATATATGTGTGGGTTTTTCTATGTGGTGATTCTATGTTTCTATTTCTATGTTTGGCCGGGTGTGGTTCCCAATCAGAGGCAGCTGTCGCTCGTTGTCTCTGATTGGGGATCATACTTAGGCAGCCAGTTTTCCTGCCTGTGTTGTGGGATCTTGTTTGTGTTCGGTGAGTTTGGGCTTGTGTGTGTATAGCCTTCTGACGTCACGTTTCGTTGACTTTTGTTGTTTTTGTATGTTTATACAGTTTAATAAACATGGATGCATTTCACGCTGCGCCTTGGTCTGACCCGTCCTTCAACGTCCGTGACATCAACAGGAAAAACAAACATTGTTTTAATACTGTCACAAATAACATCAGCGTGGACCTTATCTGAAATACTTTGTCCAACTAATTTAATCATGAGAATTGAAAATGCTCCATCTGCTGTACATTGAAGACTTCATGGAGACTTCACGTGTCAAGACCACCCTGGTTTGAAGGCCATGCTGCTGGTTGTTGTAAAATAACTAACGTTTATCTTTGACAGCCAATGCCTCTAGATGGGTCCATGCAATGTAAAGTGACCCTGTTAAAGAACCAAGCTTCCCTCACCCGTCAATAAACCCTTAATGGCAGACCATTTAAAAAACAAACTTCCTTCCTCCCCTTCAGGGGACATCTCCAGATCAACACGAGCATCTGGCATCAAGTTACTCAAAATACAGTCACCCAAACAAGAAGCGGGTGGATCCTGGCTGTGATTTTCCCAATAATATGAGGAAACGGTTATGAGATACTATAGATAATAAACTACTAACGGTAAGGCTGAGGTACTGTAGATAATGAACTACTAAGGGTAAGGCTGAGGTACTGTAGATAATGAACTACTAAGGATAAGGCTGAGGTACTGTAGATAATGAACTACTAAGGATAAGGCTGAGGTACTGTAGATAATGAACTACTAAGGATAAGGCTGAGGTACTGTAGATAATGAACTACTAAGTGTAAGGCTGAGGTACTGTAGATAATGAACTACTAAGGGTAAGGCTGAGGTACTGTAGATAATGAACTGCTAAGGATAAGGCTGAGGTACTGTAGATAATGAACTACTAAGGATAAGGCTGAGGTACTGTAGATAATGAACTGCTAAGGATAAGGCTGAGGTACTGTAGATAATGAACTACTAAGGGTAAGGCTGAGGTACTGTAGATAATGAACTACTAAGGATAAGGCTGAGGTACTGTAGATAATGAACTACTAGTCTCCCGAGTGGTGCAGTGGTCTAAGGCACTGCATCGCAGTGCTAGCTGTGCCACTAGAGATCCTGGTTCGAATCCAGGCTCTGTCGTAGCCGGCCGCGACCGGGAGACCCATGGGGCAGCGCGCAATTGGCCCAGCGTCGTCCAGGGTAGAGGAGGGAATGGCTGGCAGGGATGTAGCTCAGTTGATAGAGCATGGTGTTTGCAACGCCAGGGTTGTGGGTTCGTTTCCCACAGGGGGTATGAAAAAAATAAAAAATAAAATAATGTATGCACTAACTGTAAGTCGCTCTGGATAAGAGCGTCTGCTAAATTACGTAAATGTACTAAGGCTAAGGTTGCGAAGCACCACAGATAATGCCTTCCAGGCCAGCGGTTTGGGCTAATGAGGAGATGTCTAGAGGGGCATATAAAGATGGTGCAGATGGGAAGGTAAGTGTGATTAGGCAATGGAAAGATATAAGGATCAGTCTACTTGTCATGACGGCCCAGGCCAGTGGATTCTACTTGTCATGACGGCCCAGGCCAGTGGATTTCAAATGCCTGACTCATCTACGAGTTGTTGCTTGACACACTTCATGACCCGACACAAAACCAAGCACGCACACGCGTATGCACACACATAAAGGCAGGCACGTACACACAGAGACACATTCATGCACGTACGAGCGCGCACACACACTATGATGAAGAGTGAGTGGATGTATGGTGCACTGAGAGGAGTGCTCAACACGTCTCTCTGCTAGAAATGTTGATGGATTGATATAGACCCAGGAACCCACAAGAAAAGAGAATACTTGGCCTGCAAACTGACAAGGGAATCACATGTATTTCTAGGATGTGTATCCTTCAAATACTATCCTTTTCCTCATTCCAGGTTCATGTTTATGGCGCTTGTCTACTTTTAACGCAGTGCTTTTTGACAAATACAACCATGACACTCTGTTTCCAATGTGAGTCTTTATAGCCTGAGCACTGTGTACTGCAGCCATCGCCAAGAGACTGACTGAACAAGCCTAGTCGTGCACCGCATGTAAATGTGACTTGATTAAAAACATCTGCATGATGAGAGGCAGAGTGTGTTATTTATAGTTAAAAGGCAAAAAAAAAAATATATAGTTTCAGGAGAAAAATTCCCCTCATTCATCGTTCTGAAACTTGAATAAAGGTAGCGTCATAACCCTTCATGTCATATGATAATAGTATACTGGTCTGTGGCATCCAGCCCTTTTTATGTTCAGAGGACGGCAAATTCATATCCTGCAATTCATCACTCTACAACAGCTGCTCTCGGGACTGTTAACATGATCTTTTAACTCGTGGAATATGTATTTATGTTGCAACCCAGTCAGGCAGAAGTCAATGAGGTTAAAGTGAGGTTAAATGTAACACATGCACAGTATACAGTGAGCGCCAAAAGTATTGGGACAGTGACACATTTTTGTTTTGGCTCTGTACTCCAGCACTTTGGAATTGCAATTATACAATGACTATGAGGCTAAAGTTCAGACTGTCAGCTTTCATTTGAGGGTGACCCGTTTTTGAAATTACAGCACTTTTGTACATAGTCCCCCCATTTTAGGGGACCAAAAGCATTGGGACAAATTCACTTATATGTGTCTTAAAGTAGTCAGAAGTTTAGTATTTGGTCCCATATTCATAGCACGCAATGACTACATCAGGCTTGTGACTCTACACATTTGTTGGATGCATTTGCTGTTTGTTTTGATTGTGTTTCAGATTATTTTGTAACCAATAGAAATGAATGGTAAATAATGTATTGTGTCATTTTGGAGTCACTTTTATTGTAAATGAGAATGTAATATGTTTCTAAACACTTCTACATTCATGTGGATGTTACCATGGTGACGGATAATCCTGAATGAATCGTGAATAATGACGAGTGAGAAAGTTATAGATGCACAAATATCTTACCCCATCAGAAAATGCTAACCTCCCCTGTTATTGTAATGGTGAGAAGTTAGCATGTCTTGGGGGTGTGATATTTGTGCGTCTGTTATTCATGATTCATTCAGGATTATCCTTAAATAATCTCAAACACAACCAAAACAAACAGCATGAAATGCATCCAACAAGTTTGTAGAAATGAATAGATTTACATTTTTAGTCATTTAGCAGACGCTCTTATCCAGAGCGACTTACAGGAGCAATTAGGGTTAAGTGCCTTGCTCAAGGGCACATCGACAGATTCTTCACCTAGTCGGCTCGGGGATTAGAACCAGCAACCTTTCGGTTACTGGCACAACGCTCTTAACCACTAAGCTACCTGCCGCCCCAATTTCCACAAGGAATTTAATTGCATTGCGCAAGAAGAACAATCAAAGAGCCAACATTATTCCTGATGGAAATGCTCTGGAATATTGGACCAAATGCAAAACTTTGGACTACTTTAATACACACAAGTGAATTTGTCCCAATACTTTTGGTCCCCTAACATGGGGGGGACTATGTACAAAAAGTGCTGTAAATTCTAAACGGTTCACTCGATATTGATAAACATACCCTCACATGAAAGCTGACAGTCTGCACTTTAACCTCATAGTCATCGTATCATTTCAAATCCAAAGTGCTGGAGTACAGAGCTAAAACAACCAGTGTCACTGTCTGAATACTTTCGGAGCCTGCACCGCAATGCACTATATAAAGATATGGCGCAGGGTCTTGCAAAGTCCTTTCAACATTCTTCAATGCTCTTTCAAGTGTAAATAACACGTTTTACCTAATATCTGAGATAGTACAAGTGGAACCAGGATAAGTGTAAGCCCATAGAATGGTCCTATTACAATATAATAGAAAAACATCAAAGGAAATGCCACAGTCCAGGTGTTGCACCTCTTCAAAGGGAAGTTGCAACAAAGAGGCAGAGAGAAAAGCGGGGACGTGGAGCTAATTTCAACAGAAAGCATAAGGAAGTTAAAAAGACGACTCTGCTGCTGCCCGTGTAGCGGGTAGCAGGCATGATGAAAGCCACATGGCGGGGAGGAACAACACTCTTTAGCCCCTGTAGAGCCATGTGCAGATGGAGATAGGGCAAACGTCTTGCAACAGACTGGGTCTTGAACACTGAGCTGACACAATCTGTGGTTTTACCATTCGAAGACACCGAAGATGACAAACAGTGCGGGAGAATGTCTCGGCTAGTCACAGATTTCTTCTCCCTCGGCTGCTCGCGGTTGACAACAGTCAATGAGTTTGCCAGCTTGTGGAATAATCTGAGCAGTATGAATACACATGAAGTATGCAGTTGGATGACTGTCAGCGGGATAAAATATAGCTGGCAGGTTTCACAGAAACACCCCCTTCAGCTGCACTTAAATACTTTGGTGAATTCTTGATGATGACTTAAAAATACTTGGTGGCTTGGAAAATATAAACAACATTTAATGTGTTCAACTTATGTTGAGAAGTGAGAGCAAAAATACCAATGGCTGCCGCCGTAACTACATGAAGCATATCTGGTACCCCATAGACATCTTTCTAATTACCACACAAAGCCCTAGGATATAGGCTACTACAAAAATAAATGCTTGTTCTCCGAAATGGACTGACACCCTATTCAGTCATCCAGATTGACAGTATGGATGTCAAGCCGCTTCAGGCTTCAGATAATTCAACTGTGACTAGAGTAGCAGAGCTCCGTGGGTCTTCTGCAGTGTTGCAGGTTCTTGCAGTGGGAGTTCGCTGCTCTCCTGTACATCACTGCAGATACATAATGTCAGTAATCAAGGAGAGAGAGGCGGAGAGGAGGAGTTCCCTCTCTCCTTTCATCTTCTTCCAGACCTTCATCGTTCACGTGTGCACCTCTGGCAGGAAGTCTACGGTCATGTGTATAATTACTCCCCTCCTCTCCATGGTGACAGGAGTCAATCTTCTTATCTGTTTTAATCATACTGAACAAAAAATATAAACACAACATGTCAAGTGTTGGTCCCATGTCCAACCGGCCTCACAACCTCAGACATTGTGTAACCACGCCAGCCCAGGACCTCCACATCCGGCGGCTTCACCTGCAGAATCGTCTGAGACCAGCCACCCGGACAGCTGATGAAACTCAGGAGTATTTATTTCTGTAATAAAGCCCTTTTGTGGGGAAAAACTCACTCTGATTGGCTGGGCCTGGCTCCCCAGTGGATGGGCCTATGCCCTCCCAGGCCCACCCATGGCTGTGCCCCTGACCAGTCATGTGAAATCCATAGATTAGGGCCTAATGAATGTACTTCAATTCAACTCAGTAAAATCGTTGAAATCGTTGAAATTGTTGCATGTTGCGTTTATATTTTTGTTCAGTATCGACGTTCAGCGGGCATTCGTCACACGCACTTTTACTGCTGGACGTCAAATCGGGCAGGTTGATAATTCTATTCTATTCTAGTTTATCCCGTCATAATATCATCTCTCCGCGGTCCACTTAGCAAGGCGTGCGGCGCGGGCATGCTCCGGCAGTTAAATAAAGACGGGAATGGCAGAGAGGAGCTCAAATAAATATAGATTTCTATCTCAATTTGGGAATGCCAATGACTGCTCCTGATCGGAGCGCTGTGCCTGTTTTAGTGGAGACGGGAGCATGGCTGTATATCACGGAGCTGTCTGGTACAGCAGGGGATATGCTCACAGTCTGCCTGCTGTAATTGTGTCTGCAATGCAGCCCTTGAAGGGGAGGAAGCGCTTGTTTGACCTCTGGCTCTCGGGTCAGGGTTTAAACCCATGGTAGGACGTATTGTCCCCTATCCATCAGGGAAGGGCATGTTTACCTTGCAGTCACGCTGTGACCCCATCAATCAAAAGTGCTGACTGGGAACACGGTATCGTCACCAATGGTTACCGACAGAGGAGTGATTATCATTTCTAAGTGGTTAGCAGTTTAAAATTGGATCATACGATGTATTTGAAAAGGACTTGCAGTAAGCGCTGTTTTAAAGTTTCCATGTGTTGATCTGAAAACGGATGACAGAAACAAATACAATGGGATAAGTTTTTTTGTTATGGTAATTTAAAGTGGGAAATGTTTATATTATGCTAATTACAGTCCTTTTTAATCATACAGTGGCGACAATGTAAGCCTACGCCTTCAAATTATGAGTACTTTTTGACATTCCAAGGTTAATGAGAGTTTACAGAAATATGCCAAGAAAGAAACGAGCCACTGCAACCTTTCTGAAGATGACAGATGAAGAGAATGCTGGAGCCATTGTTGTGGTAATCAGCGTAACATACTGTCATTCCTCTTCAACTAACTGCACAGTAAGTCTACTGTGGGTGGGAATATTCAGAAGAAAACAGGAGAGGTGATAACAATGCTATCCTTATTGAAATTAGCACAATTCTCCTTTCTTGCTTGCTGGGAGAATATCGAGACGTCAAGGCTTTCGTCTTTATGGGCCTTATCTGCAATATAATCCTTTGGAGAGGGGTTTTGCTGTATTGTGACAGTATGGTGTCGTGGAAACGTGTTGACAAGACACGCTGCGACGTTGTGGGAGCAGCGATATGGTCCTCAGTGCCAATTATTTAGTGCGTTTTCAGAGGAACTGCATAGTGCCTTTTCAGAGGAACTGCATAGTGCCTTTTCAGAGGAACTGCATAGTGCCTTTTCAGAGGAACTGCATAGTGCCTTTTCAGAGGAACTGCATAGTGCATACACCTAGTTGCTTTGAAATGTAAATCAACAGAGCATTGATGAATAATCCAAAATTTGGGGCTAATATCAGTGATCATGATCAAATCAAAGTTTATTTATAGCGTACACAGATTAGCAGATGTTAAAGCAGGTGTAGCGAAATGCTTGTGTTTCTAGCTCCAGCAGTGCAGTAAATGTCTAACAGTACAATACTAATACAATACTAATACAATATTAATAAAATACTAATACAAAACTAATACAACACTAGTACAATACTAATACAATACTAATACAATACTAATACAATACTAATACAATACTAATACAATACTAACACAATACTAATAAAATACAAAACTAATACAATACTAATACAATACTAACACAATACTAATACAATAGCAACACAAAACTAAAACAATACAAAAACAATACTAATACAATACTAATACAATACTAATACAATAGTAACACAATACTAATACAATACTGATACAATACTAATACAATAGTAACACAATACTAATACAATACTAATACAATACTAATACAATAGTAAAACAATACTAATACAATACTAATACAATAATAACACAATACTAATACAATAGTAACACAATACTAATACAATAGTAACACAATACTAATACAATACTAATACAATACTAATACACAAATAATAATAAAGAAGAAGAAGAAGAAGAAACAAGACATTAAGAAATATCAGAAGAATGAGCTGTTATAGTTGCTACAGTGGGGAGAACAAGTATTTGATACACTGCCGATTTTGCAGGTTTTCCTACTTACAAAGCATGTAGAGGTCTGTAATTTTTATCATAGGTACACTTCAACTGTGAGAGACGGAATCTAAAACAAAAATCCAGAAAATCACATTGTATGATTTTTAAGTAATTAATTTGCATTTTATTGCATGACATAAGTATTTGATCACCTACCAACCAGTAAGAATTCCGGCTCTCACAGACCTGTTAGTTTTTCTTTATGAAGCCCTCCTGGTCTCCACTCATTACCTGTACTAACTGCACCTGTTTGAACTCGTTACCTGTATAAAAGACACCTGTCCACACACTCAATCAAACAGACTCCAACCTCTCCACAATGGCCAAGACCAGAGAGCTGTGTAAGGACATCAGGGATAAAATTGTAGACCTGCACAAGGCTGGGATGGGCTACAGGACAATAGGCAAGCAGCTTGGTGAGAAGGCAACAACTGTTGGCGCAATTATTAGAAAATGGAAGAAGTTCAAGATGACGGTCAATCACCCTCGGTCTGGGGCTCCATGCAAGATCTTACCTCGTGGGGCATCAGTGATCATGAGGAAGGTGAGGGATCAGCCCAGAACTACATGGCAGGACCTGGTCTTGGTTCTTGGGGTTGGACCTGGTCCAACCCCAAGAACACCATCCCAACCGTGAAGCATGGAGGTGGAAACATAATTCTTTGGGGATGCTTTTCTGCAAAGGGTACAGGACGACTGCACTGTATTAAGGGGAGGATGGATGGGGCCATGTATCGCGAGATCTTGGCCAACAACCTCCTTCCCTCAGTAAGAGCATTGAAGATGGGTCGTGGCTGGGTCTTCCAGCATGACAACGACCCGAAACACACAGCCAGGGCAACTAAGGAGTGGCTCCGTAAGAAGCATCTCAAGGTCCTGGAGTAGCCTAGCCAGTCTCCAGACCTGAACCCAATAGAAAGTATTTGGAGGGAGCTGAAAGTCCGTATTGCCCAGCGACAGCCCCGAAACCTGAAGGATCTGGAGAAGGTCTGTATGGAGGAGTGGGCCAAAATCCCTGCTGCAGTGTGTGCAAACCTGGTCAAGACCTACAGGAAATGTATGATCTCTGTAATTGCAAACAAAGGTTTCTGTACCAAATATTAAGTTCTGCTTTTCTGATGTATCAAATACTTATGTCATGCAATAAAATGCAAATTAATTACTTAAAAATCATACAATGTGATTTTCTGGATTTTAGATTTTTTTGATTTTTTAGATTCCATCTCTCACAGTTGAAGTGTACCTATCATAAAAATTACAGACCTCTACATGCTTTGTAAGTAGGAAAACCTGCAAAATCGGCAGTGTATCAAATACTTGTTCTCCCCACTGTATAGTCGGGTGTGTATAGACAGTATGAACAATATATACGTTGAGAATACAGTATGTACAGTTGTGGTCAAAAGTTTTGAGAACGACACAAATACTTATTTTCACAAAGTCTGCTGCCTCAGTTTTGATGATGGCAATTTGCATGTACTCCAGAATGTCATGAAGAGTGATCAGATGAATTGCAAAGTCCCTCTGTGCCATGAAAATGAACTTAATCCCCAAAAAATATTTCCACTGCATTTCAGCCCTGCCACAAAAGGACCAGCTGCCATCATGTCAGTGATTCTCTTGTTAACACAGGTGAGAGTGTTGACGAGGACAAGGCTGGAGATCACTCTGTCATGCTGATTGAGTTAGAATAACAGACTGGAAGCTTTAAAAAGAGGGTGGTGCTTGAAATTATTGTTCTTCCTCTGTTAACCATGGTTACCTGCAAGGAAAAACGTGCCATCATCATTTCTTTGCACAAAAAGGGCTTCACAGGCAAGGATATTGCTGCACCTAAATCAACCATTTATCGGATCATCAAGAACTTCAAGGAGAGAGGTTCAATTGTTGTGAAGAAGGCGTCAGGGCGCCCAAGAAAGTCCAGCAAGCACCAGGACCGTCTCCTAAAGTTGATTCAGCTGCGGGATCGGGGCACCACCAGTGCAGAGCTTGCTCAGGAATCTGCACGCACAGTGAGGCGAAGACTTTTGGAGGATGGCCTGGTGTCAAGAAGGGCAGCAAAGAAGCCACTTCTCTCCAGGAAAAACATCAGGGACAGACTGATATTCTGCAAAAGGTAGAGGGGATTAGACTGCTGAGGACTGGGGTAAAGTCATTTTCTCTGATGAATCCCCTTTCCGAAAACACCTTGTCCGGAGAAAGACAAGGTGAGCGCTATCATCAGTCATGTGTCATGCCAACAGTAAAGCATCCTGAGACCATTCATGTTTGGGGTTGCTTCTCTGCCAAGGGAGTGGGCTCACTCACAATTTTGCCTAAGAACACAGCCATGAATAAAGAATGGTTCCAACACATCCCCCGAGAGCAACTTCTTCCAACCATCCAAGAACAGTTTGGTGACGAACAATGCCTTTTCCAGCATGACGGAGCGCCTTGCCATAAGGCAAAAGTGATAACTAAGTGGCTCGGGGTACAAAACATCGACATTTTGGGTCCATGGCCAGGAAACTCCCCAGACCTTAATCCCATTGAGAACTTGTGGTCAATCCTCAAGAGGCGGGTGGACAAACAAAAACCCACAAATTCTGACAAACTCCAAGCATTGATTATGCAAGAATGGGCTGCCATCAGTCAGGATGTGGCCCAGAAGTTAATTGACAGCATGCCAGGGCGGATTTGCAGAGGTCTTGAAAAAGAAGGGTCAACACTGCAAATATTGACTCTTTGCATAAACTTAATGTAATTGTCAATAAAAGCCTTTGACACTTATGGAATGCTTGTAATTATACTTCAGTATACCATAGTAACATCTGACTAAAATATCTCATAACACTGAAGCAGCGAACTTTGTGAAGACCAATACTTGTGTCATTCTGAGAGCTGTACAGCAGTGTTTATATGGATGAGCTATGTTGAAAATACAGTATGTACCTCATACTGTATATAAATTGAGTAATCAATTAGCTTAATTTTTCAGAGATCAAATTACATTTTAACAGAATAATGTTGCAGGAATGCTAATCTTATCTGTTTCTAACTACAGAAACTAGTGTAAACATTATTAAAGTGACCAGTGTTTAGTGACTATAGGGCAGCAGTCTCTAAGGTGCAAGGTTGCATACCGGGTGGTAGCCGGCTAGTAACAGTGACTAAAGTTCAGGGCAGGGCACTGGGCGGACTGTTTAACAGTCTGATGGCCTGGAGATAGAAACTGGTTTTCAGTCTCTCGGCGCTAGCTTTGATGCACCTGTACTGTCACCGCCTTCTAGGTTGTAGTGGGAAGAACAGGCCGTGGCTCGGGTGGCTGAGGTCCTTGATGATTGTCTTGGCCTTCCTGTGACACCGGGTGCTGAAAATGTCCTGGAGAGCAGGCAGTGCGCCCCCAGAGATGCGTTGGGCTGACTGCACCACCCACTGGAGAGCCCTGCGGTTGTGGGCGGTGCAGTTGTCGTACCAGGCGGTGATACAGCCCGACAGAATGCTCTCGATGGTGCATTGGTAGAAGTTTGTGAGGGTCTTAGGGGCCAAGCCAGATTTCTTCAGCCTCATGAGGTTGAAGAGGCGTTGTTGCCGGTGTCGGTGAAGACCATTTCAGGTCCTCAGTGATGTGCACGCCGAGAAACTTGAAGCTTTTGACCCTGTCCACTGCGGCCCCGTCGATGTGGATGGTGGCGTGCTCTCTCTGTGGTCTCCTGTAGTCCACAATCAGCTCCTTCGTTTTGTTGCGGGACAGATTATTTTCCTGGCACCACTCTGCCAGGGCTCTCACCTCCTCCCTGTAGGCTGTATCGTCATTGTTTGTAATCAGGCCTACCACTGTTGTGTCATCAGCAAACTTCATGATTAAGTTGGAGATTTAGCCACGCAGTCATGGGTGAACAAGGATTACAGGAAGGGGCTGAGCACGCACCCCTGTGTGGCCCCCGTGTTGAGGATCAGCATGGCGGAGGTGTTGTTACCTACCTTCACCTTGATGTTCCGCTTCATAGAACCACACTGGGAGTGAAGATGGTATTTCTGCGTGTGTGTGTGGATGTGTGTGAGCGCGTCTGTGCACGTGTATATTTGAAGTGAAGTGTAAATCTCTCTGGCAAGTGTGACTGATTAAAACTCCATATTAAAAATGGCTGTCCTGCTGTTGCTCTGTTTACAAGGCTCCCTAGCATGAGCACCTCAGCCCTATTATGGGACATTTCCAAACAGGATTTACCCCAGTGTTTTACCCAAAAGGCTCAGACTCCTCTGTTTCCATCTACGCGGGCCGGCACCCATGTCTCACTGGGCCATGGCTCCGGCGGATCTGCTCCAAGGCCAGGCCACTGGTACTTTTCAGCTGTCATTTACATAACAATGGCTAACTGTGAACTTTAACACCTTCTCACAAAGCAACTGTTTTAATTATACAGAGGTTGTTGATTCTGCTCACCACAAGTCCTCACTGTCAGCCCTAGATATGGAAACACCATGTCCCCAGTATAACATCAGCCCTAGATATGGAAACACCATGTCCCCAGTATAACATCAGCCCTAGATATGGAAATACCATGTCCCCAGTATAACAGCCCTAGATATGGAAACACCATGTCCCCAGTATAACATCAGCCCTAGATATGGAAACACCATGTCCCCAGTATAACATCAGCCCTAGATATGGAAACACCATGTCCCTAGTTTAACATCAGCCCTAGATATGGAAACACCATGTCCCCAGTATAACATCAGCCCTAGATATGGAAACACCATGTCCCCAGTATAACATCAGCCCTAGATATGGAAACACCATGTCCCCAGTATAACATCAGCCCTAGATATGGAAACACCATGTCCCCAGTATAACATCAGCCCTAGATATGGAAACACCATGTCCCCAGTATAACATCAGCCCTAGATATGGAAACACCATGTCCCCAGTATAACATCAGCCCTAGATATGGAAACACCATGTCCCCAGTATAACATCAGCCCTAGATATGGAAACACCATGTCCCCAGTATAACAGCCCTAGATATGGAAACACCATGTCCCCAGTATAACATCAGCCCTAGATATGGAAACACCATGTCCCCAGTATAACATCAGCCCTAGATATGGAAACACCATGTCCCCAGTATAACATCAGCCCTAGATATGGAAACACCATGTCCCCAGTATAACATCAGCCCTAGATATGGAAACACCATGTCCCCAGTATAACATCAGCCCTTGATATGGAAACACCATGTCCCTAGTATAACATCAGCCCTAGATATGGAAACACCATGTCCCCAGTATAACATCAGCCCTAGATATGGAAACACCATGTCCCTAGTTTAACATCAGCCCTAGATATGGAAACACCATGTCCCCAGTATAACATCAGCCCTAGATATGGAAACACCATGTCCCTAGTATAACATCAGCCCTAGATATAGAAACACCATGTCCCCAGTATAACATCAGCCCTAGATATGGAAACACCATGTCCCCAGTATAACATCAGGGTGGAAAAGCAGCACTAGAGGCTCATTCACTGGGAACCATCACAAAAACTAGTCTCACTCTCCTCCCCGGTACTTTGTATGTAATGACACCTAAATGAGAAAGGCTATGTCTGAAAAAACGACTAGCAGAGCACGGCAATGACGCATGAATTGGCCATTTGAAAAAGCGTGAGAGAAAGTGGGATGACATAACCTGTCGAGACAAGCATTACATCGTTCTCATAACAGCGTAAAACTCCTCTCAATAAAAGAGAAATGTCGTATAAATAAATAAATTTCACAAATTGTTAGAACAGATCTGTAGTCAGATGTTAACAGAATGTGTAATTTATTTTTTATTAAAAACACAATTATCTTTCAAGTGTGAAAGTGAAGATGACAAAAAAGAAAGGAAATTCTTGCCTATTTCACTCATACTTTATTTTTACAATAATGTGTACTTCCAGTAGTTAGATACACCACTACATGGCAAAAAAGTAATTAACTACTGAAAACATTACCAAGATTAGAATTGAGTTAAACTACCACCAAGCTACTGCAAAATGTAGTTTAATTACTAGTTGAACTATATGAAGTTCACTACTCCCAAACAATGGATATGAAAGCTGCATACCAGTGAATATGACACATAGATGTCATTAAGGTTTACAACTGCTGTTTTGAAGATGTCACTTCGACAAAACATATGAGACAATTACAATTACATACAGTACCAGTAAGAAGTTTGGACACACCTACTCATTCAAGGGTTTTTCTTTATTTGTACTATTTTCTACATTGTAGAATAATAGTGAAGACATCAAAACTCCGAAATAACACATATGGAATCATGTAGTAACCAAAAAAGTGTTAAACAAATCAAAATATATTTTATATTCGAGATTCTTCAAATAGCCAACCTTTGCCTTGTAGACAGCTTTGCACACTCTTGGCATTCTCTCAACCAGCTTCACCTGGAATGCTTTTCCAACAGTCTTGAAGGAGTTCCCACATATGCTGAGCACTTGTTGGCTGCTTTTCCTTCACTCTGCCGTCCGACTCATCCCAAACCATCTCAATTGGGTTGAGGTCGGGGGATTGTGGAGGCCAGGTCTTTTGATGCAGCACTCCATCACTCTCCTTCTTGGTAAAATAGCCCTTACACAGCCTGGAGGTGTGTTGGGTCATTGTCCTGTGGAAAAACAAATGATAGTCCCACTAAGCCCAAACCAGATGGGATGCCGTATCGCTGCGGAATGCTGTGGTAGCCATGCTGGTTAAGTAAATTAATCACAGACAGTGTCACCAGCAAAGCACCCCCACACCATAACACCTCCTCCTCCATGCTTTACGGTGGGAAATACACATGTGGAGATGATCCGTTCACCCACACCGCGTCTCACAAAGACACGGCAGTTGGAACCAAAAATCTCCAATTTGGACTCCAGACCAAAGGACACATTTCCACCGGTCTAATGTCCATTGCTGGTGTTTCTTGGCCCAAGCAAGTCTCTTCTTATTATTGGTGTCCTTCAGTAGTGGTTTCTTTGCAGCAATTCGACCATGAAGGCCTGATTCACACAGTCCCCTCTGAACAGTTGATGTTGAGATGTGTCTGTGACTTGAATTCTGTGAAGCATTTATTTGGGCTGCAATTTCTGAGGCTGGTAACTCTAATGAACTTATCCTCTGCAGCAGAGGTAACTCTGGGTCTTCCATTCCTGTGGCGGTCCTCATGAGAGCCAGTTTCATCATTGCGCTTGATGGTTTTTGAGACTGCACTTGAAGAAACGTTCAAAGTTTGTGACATTTTCCAAATTGACTGACCTTCATGTCTTAAAGTAGTAATGATAGACTGTCATTTCTCTTTGCTTATTTGAGCTGTTCTTGCCATAATATGGACTTGTTTTTTTTACCAAATAGGGCTATCTTCTGTATACCCCTCCTACCTTGTCACAACACAACTGATTGGCTCAAACGCATTAAGAAGGAAAGAAATTCCACAAATTAACTTTTAAGAAGGCACACTTGTTAATTGAAATGCATTCCAGGAGAATACCTCATGAAGCTGGTTGAGAAAATGCCAAGAGTGTGCAAAGCTGTCATCAAGGTGAAGGGTGGCTATTTGAAGAATCTCAAATATAAAATATATTTTGATTTGTTTAACACTTTTTTGGTTACTACATGATTCCATATGTGTTGTTTCAGTATGAAAAAAACAAAAAAAAACAATGTATGCACTCACTAACTGTAAGTCGCTCTGGATAAGAGAGTCTGCGAAATGACTAAAATGTAAATGTAAATGTTTCATAGTTTTGATGTCTTCACTATTATTCTACAATGTAGAAAATAGTAAAAAGAAAGAAAAACCCTTGAATGAGTCGGTGCGTCCAAACTTTTGACTGGTACTGTATCTCATAAACATTTAGGGCCATGAAAATGACTTCCTATGAAAGTCATACTTCATGCACATTTAACTCTAAATCAGTCTCCTAAGAGTGACAAATGTCCTCATCTGGCTACAGATAGAGGATCTTAATTTGACCTATATTGTCACAGCAAAAGAATCCTGCAGCAACATGATTTGAATGTTTAGTCTATAATGTTGCTTGATCGGTGGTTAGGTTATTAGCTGGCCAAAAGTAGGCTACATGAAAAGTTCAATACTGTTAACCGTGTGTTAGTGTGGGTCTTCAGTGAATGTATGTACATCACGAAGCTCATCTGCATGTCCTGCGGTGCAGGAAAATGTTCAGCAACAAAAGAGTGATCAAATTAATATCCTACATCTGTATGTGGGAAAAACATGGCAGCTACAGTATTGAAAGATTTCAGCATGCAATGAAAATGCATTATATGTGGTCCTCTGTAGCTCAGCTGGTAGAGCACAGCGCTTGTAACGCCAAGGTAGTGGGTTCAATCCCCAGGACCACCCATACACAAAAATGTATGCACGCATGACTGTAAGTCGCTTTGGATAAAAGCGTCTGCTAAATGGCTTATTATTATTATATCCCCTCCAATGCAATTCTTACAGATTCCCACAAAGTAGCTAATGAAAAAAAAAAAAAAAAGCCTTGTATACCTTCTTTTGACTACTTGATATTCGCAGCATGTTTGCCTCAGCAGTGACATTAGAGTGATGTTCTATATGATTCCGCTAAGGGTGGATATGTATGATTGACATGACAGAGTAGAGCCGCTGTAGGAAGGGATGTGAATGTTGTATGACCGTCTGTAAATCCTTTTTCAGGCTGTGGCAGAGCGCTAGTGAGGCTGTCTACACAGCCCAATGGTGGAACAAGCTCCCTCACGACGCCAGGACAGCGGAGTCACTCACCACCTTCCGGAGACATTTGAAACCCCACTCTTTAAGGAATACCTGGGATAGGATAAAGTAATCCTTCCACCCCCCCCACACCCCCCCCCCACCCTAAATTAAAAAAAAATAAATAATAATAATAATAATTGTAAAGTGGTTATCCCACTGGCTATAGGGTGAATGCACCAATTTGTAAGTCGCTCTGGATAAGAGCGTCTGCTAAATGACGTAAATGTAAATGTACACACGTCTGCCGGAGGAGCCCACCCACTCTGACAAACACCAACAGTTCCACTTCCACTTAACTGTCTGGACTGGCAATATCCTGGGGTTGCCACACACACCACCACCAACAACAAAAATGAAGTAGCTATAACACATTGCAGAGTTTATTGCATTCAAATGACTGGTGTAGATGACGGAAAAGTTTAGATTTACAAGTTATAAGCCAATGCCTAACCTGCTTGTCAAGCTTCAACTTAATCATACCTTGATTACTGCCACTGATTAGTTGAGCCTTTTGGGGACCCTAAGCAAGATTTTTGGTTGTGGGGGGCATACGCCTCGCGGGCAAAACATTTTAGTGACCCCCCTCTTGACGGCAGAGAGATGTTTTTTGGTTTTAAAGTTAATTTCCTGCAATTCTACACATTTTGCCAAAACTTATGCCATGTTAAATGATATCTGAGTGAGAGTGACTAACACAATCAATGCGGGGCCCCTGAGGTCAGGGCCCCTGGGCACATGCCCAGCGTGACCGGTCGGTATTCGGCCATGATTACTACAAGTTTAGATAACTGGCTCTAGACCAATTTACCTAACTTACATAATTTAATTTTTTAAAAATTGTTAGCTAACATGGCTAATTGAGTGACTGTCAGTGACTGACATAAGAGAATAACTGTTGATGCACAACCAAAACAATGAAATTGCACGTTGTGTATTCTACTATTCTAACTCTCAACAGTAAGTTGAGACCCGACTGAGTTGCTAAATGGGGGTCGGGGGCCCTAAGCAACTGCTTATGTCGAGGCTACACTCAACCACTTCTCTGGACCTGTGAGATCTTCTGCAGTGACTAGACAAAAGTTAGATCAGGGCGGCAGGTAGCTTAGTGGTTAAGAGCGTTGTGCCAGTCACCGAAAGGTCGCTGGTTCTAATCCCCGAGCCGACTAGGTGAAAAATCTTCCGATGTGCCCTTAAGCAAGGCACTTAATCCTAATTAAAATGAAAAATCAACAGTGTCAAGTAAAAAATAAGAATAGCATTGGACAGAATCCAATGCTTTTCCCAATGAGCTGACTTGACTTGGACATACTCTGAGGACATACACTCATACAATCGCCTGAAACATCTGGAACAAGAGTTCAGTGGCTGCCCAGGGCCTTGTTCCATGTCTCCTCTCCTGATGACTCATGAGAAAGAGAAGACACTGTGTTGCTGGGTCAAGAGGCCGAATGGAGGAAGAAGCTTGACAGCTGTCTTCAGGAGTAGTGGAGGAAGAACCAGTCAGCTCGGAGCTTCATTGGTCTGAGCAAAATTGGAGGAAAAGGCAGAATTTTTTTTTTTTAAATGAAAAGTGAAAATGGCGGGGCATGTAGCTGACAGCTCCTCTGAAACTCAATGTTCTGGCACTCTCTACCTGGATGAAACTTTAACCAAGGCCTTTCCACTGTCTGTGGCAATTGGCAAGACATTCAGCCACTTGCCTACACCCTACAGTCCAACTGATGTTTGCAGTAGTGGTTCTCTCCTTTCTCAATATCTACCCAAATGAATTACATTAGTATATTTAGGGTCAATAACAGATCCCATTATAATCAGTCTTAATCCACTACAGTGTACACTGCTTCGGCACGGTACTGTGCAGCGTTTTCTTACAACTCAGTGAACATCATCAGTAGGCAGCACTTTGTGAAACCAGTGAGTTGCATCTTTAATCAAGGTTATTCCTTTCTGGGGAAGGACCACTATTGGTGATTCATATTGTACATATTGACGAAGCGAGAGTTTGGGCTCCAGTGGTACGAAGTTTAATTATGGAAAGGTGGAATGGTCAATATATATTGGACGGCTGATAAGAATACTGACCACAATTGACATCCAATTTACAGTCTTCTAATTGCTCCTGCAAGGGGAGCTATGGCTTGTCGGCATTAACGGTATGAGGACATTACGTAGCGCCTTTAGAGATCAACAATCAGGTATGAGAGGAAGGAATGATGGGATCGACTTCCTAACTGATGATAGCAGAGACATTTTAACATGCAGGACATGTTGTTATTCAGTGAGAAGCACTTTAATATTCTCCAAAGAATCAATCCAGATCCTGATGTTTGAACAGAGGTAAGATCTGTCTTTAAACCCCGGCACTCCTGTCCGTTCCTAACCAGTCTACCACCGCCGCTGCCCATCACTTAGGACTAGCCTTCCACTTGGACAGCCCAGACAGAGGTTGCCTAATTGGCTTTCAGTCCGCATAGTTTGCTATAGGCAGCAGAAAATATAATAACACGGGCCTTGATGTACCCATAATTTAGTTTGAGCGCTTTCGGGAGGACAGAAACTTCCTGTGTCTAAAGTCCAGGGCATTTATCCAACTCTGCCTCACTTGGGGATAAGGAGGCCATTGGAATTCATGAGCACACCCTGCTATGCATCTCACATATTAGCCAAGCTTTGAGTATTCTGTGAAGTTTTTCTTCATGAAGACAGTGAAGGTTGTCTAACTATGGGGCTTTATAACTAGACCCTCCAAGACAGTGAAGGTTGGTAACTATAGGGCTTTATAACTAGACCCTCCCAAGACAGTGAAAGTTGGTAACTATAGGGCTTTATAACTAGACCCTCCCAAGACAGTGAAGGTTGGTAACTATAGGGCTTTATAACTAGACCCTCCCAAGACAGTGAAAGTTGGTAACTATAGGGCTTTATAACTAGACCCTCCCAAGACAGTGAAAGTTGGTAACTATAGGGCTTTATAACTAGACCCTCCCAAGACAGTGAAGGTTGGTAACTATAGGGCTTTATAACTAGACCCTCCCAAGACAGTGAAGGTTGGTAACTATAGGGCTTTATAACTAGACCCTCCCAAGACAGTGAAGGTTGGTAACTATAGGGCTTTATAACTAGACCCTCCCAAGACAGTGAAGGTTGGTAACTATAGGGCTTTATAACTAGACCCTCCCAAGACAGTGAAGGTTGGTAACTATAGGGCTTTTTAACTAGACCCTCCCAAGACAGTGAAGGTTGGTGACTATAGGGCTTTTTAACTAGACCCTCCCAAGACAGTGAAATGTGGTAACTGTAGGGCTTTATAACTAGACCCTCCCAAGACAGTGAAAGTTGTTAACTATGGGGCCTTCGAGCTCCGAGACGGATGAGCAGACTTCACAAGCGCAGGCAGGCACCTCGTGAGAAAAAAAGAGAAAGGAAGAGAAAAACATTTTTCTATCAAGGTTTAGAGGGAGAGATCTCTGTCAAAGGCTGCCATGGTGAGAAAAATACATAATTAGTGGTGCGCCTGTGAAACCGGCTCCCTCTGCAAAGGCTGTTTGATGTTCTGCTCCAACTCAGTTTCTATCACATCCACCGTCTCTTATGCCTTCAGGAGTTTGCAGGTTTTTGCCCAACTCTACTTGTGGATTTGATACAGGAGTCATACTGTGGTTGTCAGGATGATTGATGACATTTAACTTCAGCTAAACATTATTATGTGACATCATTCATGTCACAGCCACTCACTACCATTGATGACGAATGAACGACCATCCGTGGCCATGTAATCTCAGCAGAGACTAGCCAACTCAATCAGTCCATGGGTCATGATATCCCTTATGCCGTTTTGAAATGTCATGAATCGTGAAGGTTCCTGTTAGAGAGAATAGCATAATAAATGCCTCAAAACTGTATAATGTTACTAGATAATAAAAAATAACTTTATCCATACGCCATCTAAATCAGCTGAAAATCCAATTTCCAAGATTATTCTATACCACTGGAGCAGGGAAACGAAACACAGTGTGCTTCTTGGTTGCTTATCACAGTGTCCTCTGTATAATGGTCTATGTTGTCCATGATTCAACAAATCCCTGAGGAGAAACACTGAGGTCAACCGAGCCGTGGCGCTGAGCAAGATATAGGGATTTATCCCGGCCTGTCACTCAAGAGACTAAATTAATTCTGTGCCTCTTATATATCATCCTGCTGCACATACAGTTGAAGTCGGAAGTTTACATACACTTAGGTTGGAGTCATTAAAACTCGTTTTTACAACCACTCCACACATTTCTTGTTAACAAACTATAGTTTTGGCAAGTCGGTTAGGACATCTACTTTGTGCATGACACAAGCAATTTTTCCAACAATTGTTTACAGACAGATTATTTCACTTATAATTCACTGTATCACAATTCCAGCGGGTCAGAAGTTTACATACACTAAGTTGACTGTGCCTTTAAACAGCTTGGAAAATTCCAGAAAATGATGTCATGGCTTTACAAGCTTCTGCTAAATGACATCATTTGAGTCAATTGGAGGTGTACCTGTGGATGTATTTGAAGGCCTACCTTCAAACTCAGTGCCTCTTTGCTTGACATCATGGGAAAATTAAAAGAAATCAGCCAGGACCTCAGAAAAAAATGGTAGACCTCCACAAGTCTGGTTCATGCTTGGGAGCAATTTCCAAACACCTGAAGGTACCACGTTCATCTGTACAAACAATAGTACGCAAGTATAAACACCATGGGACCACGCAGCCATCATATCGCTCAGGAAGGAGACGCGTTCTGTCTCCTAGAGATTAACGTAATTTGGTGCAAAAAGTGCAAATCAATCCCAGAACAACCGTAAAGGACCTTGTGAAGATGCTGGAGGAAACAAGTAAAAAAGTATCTATATCCACAGTAAAACGAGTCCTATATCAACATAACCTGAAAGGCCGCTCAGCAAGGAAGAAGCCACTGCTCCAAAACCGCCATAAAAAAGCCAGACTACGATTTGCAACTGCACATGGGGACAAAGATCTTACTTTTTGGAGAAATGTCCTCTGGTCTGATCAAACAAAAATAGAACTGTTTGGCCATAATGACCATCGTTATGTTTGGAGGAAAAAAGGGGTAGCTTGCAAGCCAAAGAACACCATCCCAACCGTGAAGCACAGGGGTGGCAGCATCATGCTGTGGGGGTGCTTTGCTGCAGGAGGGACTGGTGCACTTCACAAAATTGATGGCATCATGAGGAAGGAAAATTATGTGGAGATATTGAAGCAACATCTCAAGACATCAGTCAGGAAGTTAAAGCTTGGTCGCAAATGGGTCTTCCAAATGGACAATGACCCCAAGCATACTTCCAAAGTTGTGGCAAAATGGCTTAAGGACAACAAAGTCAAGGTATTGGAGTGGCTATCACAAAGCCCTGACCTCAATCCTATAGAAAATGTGTGGGCAGAACTGAAAAAGCATGTGCGAGCAAGGAGGCCTACAAACCTGACTCAGTTTCACCAGCTCTGTCAGGAGGAATGGGCCAAAATTCACCCAACTTATTGTGGGAAGCTTGTGGAAGGCTACCCGAAATGTTTGACCCAAGTTAAACAATTTAAAGGCAATGCCACCAAATACTAATTGAGTGTATGTAAACGTCTGACCCACTGGGAATGTGATGAAAGAAATAAAAGCTGAAATAAATAATTCTCTCTACTATTATTCTGACATTTCACATTCTTAAAATAAAGTGGTGATCCTAACTGACCTAAGACAGGGAATCTTTACTAGGATTACATGTCAGGAATTGTGAAAAACTGAGTTTAAATGTATTTGGCTAAGGTGTATGTAAACTTCAGACTTCAACTGTATATTGCAGAGACAAGCGAGATAATCAAAACTTGTGCTTTATGCTTGGATGCACTAATAAAGATAGATAAGGGGCTGAACTGGCGTCACGTTATAAAGTGCACAGGTGGCTGGTGGCACCTTAATTGGGGAGGACGGGCTCATAGTAATGGCTGGAAATGAATTAATTGAATGGTATCAAACACATGGTTTTCTTTTTTTGTAATATTGTATTTTACTTGTTTTAACACTAGAACCACTAAAGCAGTCATTTTGACTGGTACTGATTTTTATTTATTTATTACTCTTATATTTTTTAAGTAATAGCCGAACCAACTAATTTGAAGGGATGTCCACATACTTTTGTATATATAGTCTATCTGGGAAATATATGGTGATGAGGCTTCTGGAACCTTCCGTTGGCAAAGGGAGAAATGTCACCGTGGACAATTTCTTCACTTCGCTGTCATTGGAGAACAAGTTGCTGTCAAAGAAAACAAGTCTGGCCGGCACCATGAACAAAGTCAAACGGGAGCTCCCTCCCTCTGCGCAAAATAAGGCACCCACACAACCAACGCAGTGGCCTTGTGGTTAGGGTGTCTGCCCTGAGATTGAAAGGTTGTGTGTTCGATCCCCGGCCAAGTCATACCAAAGACTGTAAAAATGGGACCTGATATGTCTCTGCTTGGCACTCAGCATTAAGGAGTTAGATTGTGGGTAAGGCCCTGAGATAGACTGGAGTCCTGCACTTCTACATCAACCTGCCTCACGCTATAGAACCAGGAGATAGGATCCTGCCCTATGAGCTGTTACGGCTTTGCACAAGGCAAGCCTACTTACTTACTGCAGCTGTTGTTCAACAACGGTGCAGAAGAACAACAAGAGGACTGGAGCTCAATAAAGACAGCAGACATTTTTTAATTTTTTACATCTTTTAGCAGACGCTCTTATCCAGAGCGACTTACAGTTAGTGCATACATTATTCTATTTTTTTATTTATTTTTTTTCATACTGGCCCCCTTGTGGGAATCAAACCCACAACCCTGGCGTTGCAAACGCCATGCTCTACCAACTGAGCTACCTCCCTGCCGGCCATTCCCTCCCCTACCCTGGACGACGCTGGGCCAATTGTGCGCCGCCCCATTGGTCTCCCGGTTGCGGCCGGCTACAGCAGAGCCTGGATTCGAACCAGGATCTCTAGTGGCACAGCTAGCACTGCGATGCAGTGCCTTAGACCACTGCGCCACTCGGGAGACTATTACACACTACAACCAAACAAAGGTATGTCAAACAAGGGAACGTTAGGACAATTGTGTCAGCTGTTAGGACAAGGGATAACAGCTAAATGAGATAAGTACGAGCTGACAATAATTGACTATTTTTGACTGCTGTCATAGCTACACTTATATTCATTATAATTCCATTATTGCTTTTGTGCTTTCACTATTTATCAAGGCCACTTGGTGCTTATAATGATGTTTAGGCTACTGATGTTTTCATCATTTGACCGTCTTCTTGGTGGTCGAGGTACTTTTTTAAAATGTTGTCATTATAAAAAATAAGTTGTTACCGTGTTCTAACACATGTGCTTTCTGTTTCGTAGTTTAAAAAAAGAATTTGTGTTTTTGTTTTTTACATATAGTAACATAAGCTAAAGAAAATCCTATTGTGTTATAAAATAAAAATAAAAATGGTATTCTAATGTTACCCAAGGCCTTCATAAACACAACCAAATTATAATTTTTTTGCGATAGCACATATAAAATGTATTAGCTACACTGTTAGAATGTTGCAGTCAGAATGACAAAGACAATAGATAACATTTACATACACTACCAGCGAAACATTTTAGAACACTTACTCATTCAACGGTTTTATTTTTTTACTATTTTCTACATTGTAGAATAATAGTGAAGACATCAAAACGATGAAATAACAGGCTTCGGCGTTCGTCGTCACCGGCTTACTAACCACTGCCGCCCCAATCATCATCACATTTGTCTTGTCTTGTCAATCACACACACCTGGTTCTAATCCCCTCATTAGTCCGTGTATAAGTGTTCCCTCTGCCCCCTTGTCCTTGTGGGTGATTGTTATTTGTGAGAGTAGTGTAGCTCGGTGGAGCTACTCGTAACATATTGTTGCCAGGGTAGATTTTCCCCTGTGCCTATGTGTATTTGGATTCTACCGTTACAGTGTATTTCCCAGGGATGAGTGTTTCCCCTGTGCCTGTTTCGTTGATCGCTATTTGAGCGCATTTGTGTGTCTACGAAGGAATAAACTCTGTATTCGGTGATTACCCTCCTGTGCCTGACTCCTTTCCATCACACTCATCACAATAACACATATGGAATCATGTAGTAACCAAAGAAGTGTTAAACAAATCAAAATATATTTTATATTTGAGATTCTTCAAATAAACACCCGTTTCCTTGATGACAGCTTTGCACACTCTTGGCATTCTCTCAACCAGCATTTCAATTAACAGGTGTGCCTTGTTAAAAGTTAATTTTTGTAATTTGTGGTGGGGGTGTATACAGAAGATAGCCCTATTTGGTAAAAGACCAAGTCCATATTATGTCAAGAACAGCTCAAATAAGCCAAGAGAAACGACAGTCCATCATTACTTTAAGACATGAAGGTCAGTCAATTTGGAAAATGTCACGAACTTTGAAAGTTTCTTCAAGTGCAGTCTCAAAAACCATCAAGCGCTATGATGAAACTGGCTCTCATGAGGACAGCCACAGGAATGGAAGACCCAGAGTTACCTCTGCTGCAGAGGATAAGTTCATTAGAGTTAACTGCACCTCAGATTGCAGCCCAAATAAATGCTTCACAGAATTCAAGTAACAGACACATCTCAACATCAACTGTTCAGAGGAGATTGTGTGAATCAGGCCTTCATGGTCGAATTGCTGCAAAGAAACCACTACTAAAGGACACCAATAAGAAGAAGAGACTTGCTTGGGCCAAGAAACACGAACAATGGACATTAGACCGGTGGAAATCTGTCCTTTGGTCTGATGAGTCAAACTTTGAGATTTTTGGTTCCAACCACTGTGTCTTTGTGAGACGCGGTGTGGGTGAACAGATTATCTCTGCATGTGTATTTCCCACCGTAAAGCATGGAGGAGGAGGTGTTATGGTGTGGGGGTGCTTTGCTGGTGACACTGTCTGTGATTTATTTAGAATTCAAGGTACACTTAACCAGCATGGCTACCACAGCATTCTGCAGCGATATGCCATCCCATCTGGTTTGGGCTTAGTGGGACTATCATTTGTTTCTCAACAGGACAATGACCCAACACACCTCCAGGCTGTGTAAGGGCTATTTTACCAAGAAGGAGAGTGATGGAGTGCTGCATCAGATGACCTGGCCTCCACAATCCCCCGACCTCAACCCAATTGAGATGGTTTGGGATGAGTCGGACCGCAGAGTGAAGGAAAAGCAGCCAACAAGTGCTCAGCATATGTGGGAACACCTTCAAGACTGTTGGAAAAGCATTCCAGGTGAAGCTGGTTGAAAGAATGCCAAGAGTGTGCAAAGCTATCATCAAGGCAAAGGGTGGCTATTTGAAGAATCTCAAATATAAAATATATTTTGATTTGTTTAACACTTGTTTGGTTACTACATGATTCCATATGTGTTATTTCATATTTTTGATGTCTTCACTATTATTCTACAACGTAGAAAATAGTAAAAATAGAGAAAAACACTTGAATGAGTAGGTGTTCTAAAACTTTTCACCGGTAGTGTACATTTCCACAAACATTAATGAAATCACATTTTATCAGACGCACATGTTCCCACCGTATCATTTTCCTATTTTTAATACCATTCCATTCACTCCATTCCAGCCATTATTATGACTTGTCCTCCCATCACCAGCCTCCTGTGGTGAAGAGCAGAATGTAGCAATTCGCTATGGGGCCTCCAAAGAAATGGATCATCCGTCTTATCGGATGTGTTCTTGGCATAAGGTGAGACAAACGTCACCAGTCAGAGATCTCAGGAACAGAGGACACTTGACACTTTGACAGTGCAGTGGGGGCAACAGGACAAGGCCACGGGAGGAAAACGGTGATAACCAATGGAGGCATGGAGGGGCCGGTGGGCATACCGCGCCAGCGCTAAAGGGGGCCGACAGCAGGACAACTGGGTCAGACTGAAGAGGCATCGCCCTGAAGCTACCTTGCTAGCTGATTAAGGCACATCCTATCTCCGATGCATCCACTGCTGTGCTAGAGAAAATAGCTTCTAATTTAAAAGGGTCTCAAATTAATCAATTTGAACCTCTGCTGAGATCCTTTATTATGAATAGCATCGCATGAAATCCTAAATAATACGCTGTCTGCCTGTTTTTAGGCGTGTTGAATCACTCTGCTCAGCAGGAGTCATAGCTCCTTCCGTTCGGTGGCACAGTGGCGACAGTTTGAATGCCTCTCGTTATGATGACAAGAGAGTCAATTTAGAAGGGCTGTAAGATTTGTAGCATAAAAAGTTGCAAAACTTATCATCTGCAATGCAGCAAATGACATTATCCATAAAATATCTGATTCTGTGCCCTTGCAAGATGGAATCCTTAATGGTGACACCTGCCACGTCTGTTTGGGATATTACAACAAGAAAGAAGTTACTGCAAACGACGAACACAGTTTTTTCCCCCTCAGACATCATTGCACACGCACTGCTATTAGTTTTACCATGCTGCTCACCTCCATTTGGCCGCTTCTCACCTCAGTTTTGTCAACTAAGCAAAAACAATAACAGAGGGGCTGGGGTGAACAGTGGTGCTGTTTCCCCTAATGAGGATTCCATCTTTAAGTACACTTTCAAGTGTTTGTCACTTCTGCTGAAGAGAGTCAAATCTTTTTCAAACGACTTGAAAACGTTCCAATGAGGAACACAAGAACCCTTCAAAATCCAATTTCGTTTTTTTGATGACTTGTTCACATTTCTTGGAGATGCTGCCATTTTGGAAAAAGACCAAAAAGGCCTCATACAGTGATAATCTGCCTCCATTTCTTCAGCCCTGAATCGAATGCAAAAACCCCAGCCTCTATTAACAAGAACCCATCGCCCCCTGACAACTACACTCCAGAAAGGCTCTAAATCATTCAACTGAATAACAGTTTTACAACCCCGTCTCATAACTCTAAATGAATAGAGCCGATCGTCGACCAGCCCAGATGCATCCTGTGTGTCTCGTACCGCAACCTGGCAGACAACGCGCTATTAGAGTGGCACTGAGAAAGGAAAAAACGATGACCTAACCACAGCTTCCTGCCAATCGCAAATGGGCAAAGCCTGTAAGCAGGCATGCCAGCTTGCCGGGAACCACGCAGTTCGTATCTAAAGTACCTGTGAGGCACTACTATAATGGCTACGGCTATAATGACTACGGCTATAATGACTACGGCTATAATGACTACGGCTATAATGACTACGGCTATAATGACTACGGCTATAATGACTACGGAAGCTTTACAACTGTGAAGACTGGAGCTGAGCTGGTTAGACTTCCAAAACCTCCGTTCCTGTTACGTGGGTGTGCGTCAGCTCATGCCTTTTTCCTAGGTTTATTAACTAAGAGCAGAGCCATTTGTATGAAGGTCTATGCAGCGTTTGGCTCAGGTCCGTCAAGGCATGTGCTCAGCTTGTACCATCTTATTGCTCAACGAGGAGTGAAATATGGCTCTGTTACGGGCTGGAAACACTGCCTCATAAAATCCATATAATATCTGGCCGTACTAAAAGTAAGTAGCGGCTATGCACGTTAAAATGAATATGTCCTCGATCAGGTGTTCGGCTGAAAATTAAGATATATTTGTATTCCTCAGTGAAACATAGTAAAAGTTGCATTTAATTTGCCCTTTGCTCAGATAACATTTCTTGCGAGGTGGTAATTTTACATGAAGGATTCTACAATCTTGCATCATCAAGCAGTTAAATCCAAATGCCATTCCTTCACTCGTGTTTATGGTGTAATTTCACTCCTTGGAAAACATCATGCAACATTAGAGTCCTCATCAACTACTTCCAAATTAAAGGACACCCTAACCCAGGCGTCCAAGCTGAAGGTGGTTGTGCGCAAAACTTCCGAGGTCTCTTTCACAGCCCTCTGTTTTCTCACACAGAGTGGTGGAACACTCATTAGAATACTTGACCCATGGAATCAGTGGCGTTCTTCAGTACCGTTGGCACATGCATGAGTAAGGCCATATTTCGTATTCTAACGCTTGGGGGTGTCGGCCAGGCATCTGTCCATAGTGATTAATGACCATAGGAACAACCCAATTTTTTTTTGGGGGGGGGTCCAAAAGCAGAGGGATGTTTGTGTCACTACGGGAACAACAGTGGCACCACACACCACTGCGTATCTCAGCTCTGTGTGCAACTGCATCATTAGCCTGGTGCTAACCGCTACCACATTGGCAGTAAACATGATGGCGACGGGATAAACAGCTAAGACCGGGGCCTCCAACTGAAGATCTGAGCAATTTGCATCCACTTGAAGTTTAACGGCTTTTGTGTAATTAAAGACGGATACTCAGAAGGGTCACTTGTTTTTTTGGGGGAAAGGGGGAAGGAAGTCAAGTACATAAAGGAGGAGAGAGAAAAGCGAGGGCGGACCCCCCCCCCCGGATCTCCAGATGGTGTTTATATATCCCACGGACAAAAGATGGATATCCAGGCTCTAAGAGACTGGGCGTAATTCCAAGCGGAGCGACTGATTTATCAGGATGCAATATGAGGCTATTTGCCACCCACTGCAGGTCTCTAGCAATTGCAGGTCTCTAGCTCCGCCATTTCCAGGTTGCTAAAATTCTAATCGTTCGCCTAATTTCAGTTTATGTGACAAAACAGAGAATCATTGTAGCATCTAAACCGCTGTGAAATATATTTTCAATAACCAAAAATATTGTATTTTCAGCTGTTTGAAGCTGGTGTACAAAACCAAAAGTAAAAGACACAAAAACTAAACTTAAGAACAGGAAACATAGAAATAGCGTACATAGAACAGATCTACCGCTTCTTAGACTTGCTTTCAATACGAATGACAGATCTATAACTCACATTTCTATGTGAATTTGGTCGGGTCGCCCAGAAAGTTACATAAGAGTGAGTGGTACCAATAACCATCTTGGCAACAGACACCGTTTCCTTTGTAGAGAGACATACCCTTTAATTCAAGTGAGTGTAACAGTGCGTGGGACCAGGAGACTTGTGTTAGCTCCCCGAGTTAATGCATAAGCTTTTGGTCAGCGGGCTAACACAGTCTTGTGGCACACAGAAGACCCAGGTTCAAATTCAGTTGGTCATATTGGTGCCGTGGCTCAGTCAGTTGATGCAGAGGTGGTCCGGTGCCATCGGTCACATGAACAATAGCAGAGGTGGTTTGTTGCCAGTCGGTCACATGAACAATAGCAGAGGTGGTCCGGTGCCAGTCGGTCACATGAACAATAGCAATACCTGGCTGTAATGATGTTGAATGAGTGACATAACATATGCCATATGTCACTTCATGGCAGATAACTACTGAAATGGTTTCCAATTAATTCATAACAATTTGAATCAGCAGGTGTCATGTACATAATGAAAGGACAGTTGCCAATACCGGTGACAGCTCATAGCTGACAGACATTTATAACAATCTTATGACAGCATTACAATAGTGATGTGTTTTAAAAAATACCCTTCCAGTAAAGTTGACCAAATCCAATATCTGCAACAAACTTGCTAAAATAACCAATGCTCATAAACAGGTTGACAACTCAAGTGCTTTTCAATCAATCATACTCAAAATGTGCTATTTTGGGCAGGGTGAGACAGAGCATTGATAATTACAGCAGACAATGAGAACCGTCTGTGGAGGGGGATTGGCTTTCATTAGGAATAATCTTCACCCAGACCTCTGCCTTTACTGCATCCCATTAGGCAGCTAATGATTTTTCGGGCCGCCAATTAATTGTACTGCACTGGGCTGACAAGCGATTTCAGAGTTTTGCCTGTTATCATCCTAAACCCTCCTATCTGCTGAAGACATGTACCTGCTCTCTGACCGTGTGTAATGACACCCCCTTTCCATCCTATGAAAACATCTATGTAGTGAATTGGTGGATTAGTGGCTTGACTTCGGTGTGTTGACAATTGAAATTGCTCGATAAAACAAGGGAGCCGAAGAGGAATCGAGGTGCAGCAGTCCAATTTAGGGTAGAGAAGTTAAAAAGATTGTTAAGACCTAATATATTTGACAAGATTGGTCATGACATTCCGAAGACACTCTGACCTTGAGCGAGGCTGTTGGCAAAAGTGAGGAGGTTGAGGATGTTGACTGTTCCTGTTAAACTGCTAAAAGGAGCTTTTTTGTGCAATTTACTGAACGCCCAGTGTACTAGTGTGGCTCACATAATAGAACGACAGTTAAGAGCAATTACTGCTGTTTTTAGCCTGTTTTCAGTGGGATGCTAAATCAAGTGTTCTAATGTGCGGCTTTATTCAAGTGTTCCAAAGTGGCCTTATTTTCTGGTGTTGGATAATCCCAATTTACAAAGCAATATGTTAACAGTGTAGCTCTTCAGTTTTACTCACACATCAAGTATCATCTCTGCGCCTGTTATGATGAGTTTCTGGTATTGAGAAGTTCAAGATGCAAGAATTGACTTAGACATTCTGTGGAGATTTTACCAAGTATTTATTTGATCACGAGCCCGTGGGTTCATCTAACTGCCCACATACACAAATCTCACATCTTTTATACTCTTGGTTACATGTTTCTTCAACCTCATCCGGCCATCGTCAATGAGCACTACCCCTTCTATGTCATGGCCTCTTACCCCCCAAGCAGGACGTTCCCTCCGTACATCATTCTAATATAAACCCCACTATCTTCCTTGGACAGATTGGAATTTACTACCCCAGACTTAGAGTCACCCAGAACCACTTCTCTCTACTAACTTTAAAGTAGTTACACACTCATATGAAATGGCCCCATATCCTCATCATATCAATCTCTCTGAACCAATTAAACTCTCCACTCTCAAAACGAATACAAATACATGAAACCCTTGATACGGGCACTATTTGGGGAACAACATGAGTGGAAATGCAACTGAACTGAAAAGTGTAGAGTGCATCGATGAAAAATGTACCTATCAGGAATGATCACAATAAAATATGAAATCACTTTTATGCCAGTCTACAGTACTGTTTGGAAATGTAAATGGAAGTATCATAGACTACAGGAAACCCAAACAGAGACTACTAGTAGTACATGGAAAGAGTACAATCCACCGTGGCTACAGAGTAACCCAATATAAATGGAGAATAACCTTGAGCTGCTTTTGTAGTCCACTGAAGCAAAAATGTCTGGAGCACTTGTTTACAAAAGGCAGCCCATTTCTGATATTTTATCCACTAATTGCTCTTTTGACCAAATCACATCAGATCTTTTTCAGAGCTGATCTGATTGGTCAACATATCAATTAGTAGGGCTGTGACTATCATGGAATTTTGGATGATGGTTATTGGCCAGCCAAACGACCTTGGTCACTGTAAAAAAAACAAGAAGAAAAAAAACATTTTCTACTCTCCTCCGCTCCTGACTGCATGTGCTGCCATAGAAATAGAATGAATAGAATGGGAATCCCCATTCAAGTCAATGATGGCATAATGGGTGGACTGGTAGCTATTGTGACTGTACCCATCGGACGGCAGGTAGCCTAGCGGTTAAGAGCATTGGGCTAGTAACTGAAAGGTTGATTGTTCGAATCACCGAGCTGGCAAAGTGGAAAAATCTGCCGTTCTGCCCTTGAGCAAGGCAGTTAACAGCAAACAACAACTGCTCCCCGTGCGCTGTGGACTTCAATTAAGGCAGCCCCCTGCACCTCTCTGATTCAGAGGTTGGGTTAAATGCGGAAGACACATTTCAGTTGAATGCATTCAGTTGTGCAACTCACTAGGTTTCCTCTTTCCTTTCCTATAGGAGCAAAGCAGGAAGTAAAATATGTGCTGTGATTTGTTGATTAAACTCTACTGACATTACAAAAAATACATTCCATTGCACGAGCCACATCATTTGAATGGACATTACTGCATCACAATACCAGGCAGCCATTGCAACTGTACCCATGAGTTTACCGTCCAAATAGGTCGTTATCAATGAAACGGCACAATAAAGTGCAGTTTTCAAGGAATCGTTAAATAAATGTTAACTATTTGGTTGTAATATCATGAAGAGCATAGTCACAACTACAAGTTTCAGATTATTCAATGCGAAACAATTGTGCACATTTAGCTCTATCATCAGAGTTATACAGCAAGTAACTGCATTCTTTTCATGATCAGTAAACATCAATTGATCATGTAATTTCAGATACGTGAGGGTAGTCTCATTATATCTCTCAATATTGGTCACCATTAATTGGATATTTCAGTGACATAAAATAAAAGTGAACTATACCTACTCTACCGTTCAAAAGTTTGGGGTCACTTAGAAATGTCCTTGTTTTCGAAAGAAAAGCAATTTATTTGTCCATTAAAATAACATCAAATTGATCAGAAATACAGTGTAGACATTGTTAATGTTGTAAATGGCTATTGCAGCTGGAAACGGCTGATTTTTTATGGAATATCTACATACAGTGGGGAAAAAAAGTATTTAGTCAGCCACCAATTGTGCATGTTCTCCCACTTAAAAAGATGAGAGAGGCCTGTAATTTTCATCATAGGTACACGTCAACTATGACAGACAAAATGAGAAAAAAAATCCAGAAAATCACATTGTAGGATTTTTTATGAATTTATTTGCAAATTATGGTGGAAAATAAGTATTTGTCAATAACAAAAGTTTCTTAATACTTTGTTATATACCCTTTGTTGGCAATGACACAGGTCAAACGTTTTCTGTAAGTCTTCACAAGGTTTTCACACACTGTTGCTGGTATTTTGGCCCATTCCTCCATGCAGATCTCCTCTAGAGCAGTGATGTTTTGGGGCTGTCGCTGGGCAACACGGACTTTCAACTCCCTCCAAAGATTTTCTATGGGGTTGAGATCTGGAGACTGGCTAGGCCACTCCAGGACCTTGAAATGCTTCTTATGAAGCCACTCCTTCGTTGCCTGGGCGGTGTGTTTGGGATCATTGTCATGCTGAAAGACCCAGCCACGTTTCATCTTCAATGCCCTTGCTGATGGAAGGAGGTTTTCACTCAAAATCTGACGATACATGGCTCCATTCATTCTTTCCTTTACACGGATCAGTCGTCCTGGTCCCTTTGCAGAAAAACAGGATGTTTCCACCCCCATGCTTCACAGTAGGTATGGTGTTCTTTGGATGCAACTCAGCATTCTTTGTCCTCCAAACACGACGAGTTGAGTTTTTACCAAAAAGTTCTATTTTGGTTTCATCTGACCATATGACATTCTCCCAATCCTCTTCTGGATCATCCAAATGCACTCTAGCAAACTTCAGACGGGCCTGGACATGTACTGGCTTAAGCAGGGGGACACGTCTGGCACTGCAGGATTTGAGTCCCTGGCAGCGTAGTGTGTTACTGATGGTAGGCTTTGTTACTTTGGTCCCAGCTCTCTGCAGGTCATTCACTAGGTCCCCCCGTGTGGTTCTGGGATTTTTGCTCACCGTTCTTGTGATCATTTTGACCCCACGGGGTGAGATCTTGCGTGGAGCCCCAGATCGAGGGAGATTATCAGTGGTCTTGTATGTCTTCCATTTCCTAATAATTGCTCCCACAGTTGATTTCTTCAAACCAAGCTGCTTACCTATTGCAGATTCAGTCTTCCCAGCCTGGTGCAGGTCTACAATTTTGTTTCTGGTGTCCTTTGACAGCTCTTTGGTCTTGGCCATAGTAGAGTTTGGAGTGTGACTGTTTGAGGTTGTGGACAGGTGTCTTTTATACTGATAACAAGTTCAAACAGGTGCCATTAATACAGGTAACGAGTGGAGGACAGAGGAGTCTCTTAAAGAAGAAGTTACAGGTCTGTGAGAGCCAGAAATCTTGCTTGTTTGTAGGTGACCAAACACTTATTTTCCACCATAATTTGCAAATAAATTCATAAAAAATCCTACAATGTGATTTTCTGGAGAAAGAAATTCTCAATTTGTCTGTCATAGTTGACATGTACCTATGATGAAAATTGCAGGCCTCTCTCATCTTTTTAAGTGGGAGAACTTGCACAATTGGTGGCTGACTAAATACTTTTTTATCCCACTGTAGGCGTACAGAGGCCCATTATCAGCAACCATCAGTCCTGTGTTCCAATGGCACGTTGTGTTTGCTAATCCAAGTTTATCATTTTAAAAGGCTAATTGATCATTAGAAAACCCTTTTGCAATTATGTTAGCACAGCTGAAAACTGGGGTTCTTGCTACTAGTTGAGTATCTGGAGCATCAGCAATTGTGGGTTCGATTACAAGCTCAAAATGGCCAGAAACAAATAACTTTCTTCTGAAACTCGTCAGTCTATTCTTGTTCTGAGAAATGAAGGCTATTCCATGTGAGAAATTGCCAAGAAACTGAAGATCTCGTACAACGCTGTGTCCTACTCCCTTCACAGAACAGCGCAAACTGGCTCTAACCAGAATAGAAAGAGGAGTGGGAGGCCCCGGTGCACAACTGAGCAAGAGGACAAATACATTAGAGTGTCTAGTTTGAGAAACAGATGCCTCACAGGTCCTCAACTGGCAGCTTCATTAAATAGTACCCGCAAAACACCAGTCTCAACGTCAACAGTGAAGAGGTGACTCCGGGATGCTGACCTTCTAGGCAGAGTTGCAAAGAAAAAGCCATATCTCAGACTGGCCAATAAAAATAAAAGATTAAGATGGGCAGTCTGAGATATGGATTTTTCTTTGCAACTCTGCCTAGAAGGTCAGCATCCCGGAGTCACCTCTTCACTGTGGTGTTGTGCACCGAGGCCTCCCACTCCTCTTTCTATTATGGTTAGAGACAGTTTGCGCTGTTCTGTGAAGGGAGTAGTACACAGCGTTGTACGAGATCTTCAGTTTCTTGGCAATTTCTCGCATGGAATAGCCTTCATTTCTCAGAACAAGAATAGACTGACGAGTTTCAGAAGAAAGTTATTTGTTTCTGGACATTTTGAGCCTGTACTCGAACCCACAATTGCTGATGCTCCAGATACTCAACTAGTCTCAAGAATGCCAGTTGTATTGATTCTTTAATCAGCACAACAGTTTTCAGCTGTGCTAACATAATTGCAAAAGGGTTTTCTAATGATCAATTAGCCTTTTAAAATGATAAACTTGGATTATAAAACACAACGTGCCATTGGAACACGGGACTGATGGTTGCTGATAATGGGCCTCTGTACGCCTATGTAGATATTCCATAAAAAATCTGCAGTTTCCAGCTACAATAGCCATTTACAACATTAACAATGTCTACACTGTATTTCTGATCAATTTGATGTTATTTTAAAGTACAACAAAATTGCTTTTCTTTCGAAAACAAGGACATTCCTAAGTGACCCCAAACATTTGAATGGTAGTGTACATTTTTGTCATTTAGCAGACACTTATTCAGAGCGACTTAGAGGAGCAATTAGGGTTAAGTGCCTTGCTCAAGGGCACATCGACAGGGTCACCTAGGGGATTCAAACCAACAACCTTTCGGTTACTGTCCCAATGCTCTTAACCGCTAGAATACCTGCCGCCCTGACTATTATGCGTGGTTTAGAAGCAGCAGAAGGGCGCATTTGCCGAAGTACTTTTAGCTGATAATGTTTACTTTGCAAGCTGCCGGTAGAAGCTTTGTACAGTTGGCTAAACATATAGTGGTAAGTAGACCTAATGTACTTTTTTCTCCAACCAACGCAGGCCTACTTAGCGAAATTAGCTTACATTAGGCCCTTTTCAACATTGTTTATAAGAGTGTTTAATCACAATTGCTGCTGACAGATATGATAGACTACATTGATTGATGGACCACATCAAATTGGCTAGCTAGCTAACATTTCTATGTGTGCTGCTGTTGCATTGTGGAGGGTGTTGCCTAGGCAACCGAAGACTTGTTTGCTTGTTTCAGCAAAGGAGCAATAAAGTTTCATAATGTTGTTAAGAGTCCATGTTATGGCCGAAATGGACTCAACCACAAAATGCGGTCTTCAGTCAGCTGTTCATTCAACACACATTTTTTTATATATATATATATTTTTTAAACTGTTATGACAGTTATTTTATTTTCATAAAGGTCTTCATCCGTAACTGTCGGTTACACGGTTATATGGTAATTGTGCCAGCCCTACCAATTAGTGAAAAATATATCAGAATTGGGATTCCTGTCTTTAATGCAGCCATAGAGAGTGAGACTCTTTTTAAAGTGGGACTTTGAGGTATTTGAGAAGCCATCTGTACTACAGAAGAATACTGAAGACAGGGCCCCAATCAAAGTGTCAGGAGAGGAGAGGGGAGAGAGATGGCTCTCTAGTCAAAGAGAGTAGCGTCATGGAAAGCAGTGTTTCACCAAGGTGTTTTCTTGGACGAAGCGCTCAGTCACCCCCGAAGCAACATGCAGGGCAACCGAGAAATCTCTCTAATGTGGCATAGAAATCGTGAGGATTATCTAGACAAGCAAACTTGACTACGCATGGCCTCTACATTATACAGTATGTGAACTATGATGAAAGAAGAGGAAATCCTCGGAGGAAACAACACCAGGGCTGATATTCAGATTTTTTTGCTATACATTATGTAGGGGGCTATGTAGAAGTACTGTCTGCCGCCTTCTTAGAAGAGTGGGCGGACCATGCCTGTTCTGTTGTGTGGTTTTGGATAACTTCCAGGTTTCGTACCGGTTTCCCTAGAGGAAATCTCTCCACAACGTATTCAATCAGTTGATGTTACTCAGGTCATATCTATTCTGTTGATTTGTATGGATATGGTCTGCCTGATTGCTGTAATTTCTCCAGGACGGGTTGAAAGGGTTGAAAGGGAAATATATTGTTGACTTTGGCACACACAAAAACTTTTACAGGAGCATTTCTGCACTCTATCACAATCACGTTTAACAGGCTTCTACAGCTTAGAAACATTATCTCTACAAGCTACTTTGTGATGAGCACAGGGCCAAGTCACTAAAGGACACCGATGTACATCTTTGACACCGAAATAAAAAGGTTGCCAAACCACTTTTCAGTGGCAACATATAGGGGCAGTATATTTACAGCATGACTGACTGAGGCCAACATCAGAAATTCTGAAACCGTATTAATCCTTCCACTTTAAGTGACAGTGATTAATGGAGTTACGTTTTATGTCTGTTCCTTGCTCCAGCTGAGTTAGTTATGACCTTATAGCCCAATTAGATCCGAGTGTTGACGTAGCCGTTGTAACCTACACCCAAGGACTGTCTTTTAATTCACTTTCCATTTAAAGGAGCCGATTAACTTTCACTGTCAAGGTCATTTGTAACTGTGTCATGAGTGATAACCAGTGATTGAGTCAAAATCTATGTTGTAAAGTCATACCTTTCTTAAGACCTTGCACTAAAAATAACCAATGGTAATTTGGTGATAAAATCTTGCGTTATGTTTATGTTGGAGTGGTAAATCAACTCCGCCCCCAGGCCTATTGTTATTGTATATTATTCAATAAACACAGTCAACGCCAGAGCAAAAATGCTATACGTTTTCTTTATGAATGTACAAGCGCTTAATTGCACAGTCGTCACAATCTTGAATACCTTTTGAAAGACGGCAATACGTATACTAATCTTGTCATCAGAATTAGATTGATGACCATTTAGCTACAAAGAAACATGATTTAGATTGCGTGATATCTTAATTTGGCTGATTTAAGGTTTATAATCTGTGAACTCTTATAGCAGCCGCGGTTCTGCACAAGGCTTTCTCTGGGTACAGTCAATCATTGTACAAAACTGTACCCATCAAAAATAAAGCTGTGTCCGTGTCCCTGCAGTGAAGTTGACCCCTTGTCGCGGGCTGCATGACAAACAAGTTTAGCACCCTAGCTGGCAGGGCGTCCCAAAGGTCCTGGAAATAACTTGAGAACCGCTGTGGTCATCAACATTAAAAGCAATGTAAATTGCACAGAAAGGGTCAACGTCTATGGAATGTACACTACCGGTCAAAAGTTTTAGAACACCTACTCATTCAAGGGTTTTTCTTTATTTTTACTATTTTCTACATTGTAGAATAATAGTGAAGACATCAAAACTATGAAATAACACATGGAATCATGTAGTAACCAAAAAAGTGTTAAACAAATTCTTCAAATAGCCACCCTTTGCCTTGATGACAGCTTTGCACATTCTTGGCATTCTCTCAACCAGCTTCATGAGGTAGTCACCTGGAATGCATTTCAATTAACAGGTGTGTCTTCTTAAAAGCTAATTTGTGGAATTTGTTTTCTTCTTAATGCGTTTGAGCCAATCAGTTGTGTTGTGACAAGGTAGGGGGGGGGGGGGTATACAGAAGATAGCCCTATTTGGTAAAATACCAAGTCCATATTATGGCAAGAACAGCTCAAATAAGCAAAGAGAAACAACAGTCCATCATTACTTTAAGACATGAAGGTCAGTCAATACGGAACATTTCAAGAACTTTGAACGTTTCTTCAAGTGCAGTCGCAAAAACCATCAAGCGCTATGATGAAACTGGCTCTCATGAGGACCACCACAGGAATGGAAGACCCAGAGTTACCTCTGCTGCAGAGGATAAGTTCATTAGAGTTACCAGCCTCAGAAATTGCAGCCCAAATAAATGCTTCACAGAGCTCAAGTAACAGACACAACTCAACATCAACTGTTCAGAGGAGACTGTGTGAATCAGGCCTTCATGGTCGAATTGTTGCAAAGAAACCACTACTAAAGGACACCAATAAGAAGAAGAGACTTGCTTGGGCCAAGAAACACGAGCAATGGACATTAGACCGGTGGAAATGTGTCCTTTGGTCTGGAGTCCAAATTGGAGATTTTTGGTTCCAACCGCTGTGTCTTTGTTAGACGCAGTGTGGGTGAACGGATGATCTCCGCAAGTGTATTTCCCACCGTAAAGGAGGTGTTATGGTGTGGGGGTGCTTTGCTGGTGACACTGTCTGTGATTTATTTAGAATTCAAGGCACACTTAACCAGCATGGCTACCACAGCATTCTGCAGCGATACACCTTCCCATCTGGTTTGGGCTTAGTGGGACTATCATCTGTTTTTCAACAGGACAATGACCCAACACACCTCTAGGCTGTGTAAGGGCTATTTTACCAAGAAGGAGAGTGATGGAGTCCTGCATCAGATGACCTGGCCTCCACAATCCCCCGACCTCAACCAAATTGAGATGGTTTGGGATGAGTCGGACCGCAGAGTGAAGGAAAAGCCGCCAACAAATGCTCAGCATATGTGGGAACTCCTTCAAGACTGTTGGAAAAGCATTCCAGGTGAAGCTGGTTGAGAGAATGACAAGAATGTGCAAACCTGTCATCAAGGCAAAGGGTGTGTCAAGAGTGCTGTAGGTGGGTGTAGTGGTGGAATCAAGCGCAGGACACCGAAGTATAGTCCAAAAGACTTTAGTACTATTTCCAACAAGGAAAATACGAACACACTTGCCCGAAGGCGAAACTACGCACGAAGGCGACAAAAATAAAGGCGCACTAAACATGTGCGTAAATGCTCCAACGCAGTGGAGTGAAGCTCAACCGAGCGAAAATGCAATATACAAGCAACACACGACAGAAATAAATCAATCACACACAACACTAGACAAACACAACGAGAAACTTATAGGACACTAATTACGCTAAACGAGAACAGGTGTCACAACAAACAGACAAAAGCAAACGAACATGAAACATACAACGGTGGCAGCTAGTATTCCGGAGACAACGAACGCCGAAGCCTGCCCGAACAAGGAAGAGAGGCAGCCTCGGCCGAAACCGTGACAGTACCCCCCCCTTGACGCGCGGCTCCAGACGTGCGCCGACTCCGGCCTCGGGGACGACCCGGAGGACGCGGAGCAGGGTGCGTCGGGTGCCCACGATGGAATTCCGTCAGGAGAGACGGGTCCAAAATGTCTCTCCTCGGCACCCAGCACCGTTCCTCCGGACCGTACCCCTCCCACTCCACTAGATATTGGAGACCCCCCATCCGACGTCTCGAATCCAAGATGGACCTCACGGAGTACGCCGGTGCCCCCTCAATGTCCAATGGGGGCGGAGGAGTCTCCCTGATCTCACTTTCTTGGAGTGGGCCAGCTACCACCGGCCTGAGAAGGGACACATGGAACGAGGGGTTAATACTTTTATATTCAACAGGTAGTTGTAATTTGTAACACACCTCGTTCAACCTTCTCAGGACTTTAAATGGCCCTACAAACCGCCGACCCAGTTTCCGACAGGGCAGGCGGAGGGGCAGGTTTCTGGTAGAGAGCCAGACTCGATCACCAGGTGCGTACACCGGTCCCTCACTGCGGTGGAGATCGGCGCTCGCCTTATTACGTCGGAGGGCCCGCTGCAGGTGGACGTGTGCAGCGTTCCATGTCTCCTCCGAGCGCCGCGCCCACTCATCCACCGCAGGAGCCTCGATCTGGCTCTGCTGCCAAGGTGCCAGAACCGGCTGGTAACCTAACACACATTGGAAAGGGGTTAGGTTAGTGGAGGAATGGCGTAGGGAATTCTGGGCCATCTCGGCCCAGGGAACGTACCTTGCCCACTCCTCCGGCCGGTCCTGGCAGTATGTTCTAAGAAACCTACCCACATCCTGGTTCACGCGTTCCACCTGCCCATTACTCTCCAGGTGGTAACCCGAGGTGAGGCTCACCGAGACCCCCAACCGCTCCATAAAGGCTCTCCAGACCCTGGAGGTAAATTGGGGACCTCGATCAGACACAATATCCTCGGGTACCCCGTAGTGCCGGAACACATGGGTGAATAGTGCTTCGGCAGTTTGCAGGGCGGTAGGAAGGCCCGGCATGGGGAGCAAACAACAGGCCTTAGAAAACCGGTCCACAACGACCAGTATAGTGGTATTCCCCTGTGAAGAAGGAAGGTCAGTAAGGAAATCCACCGAGAGGTGAGACCATGGTCGTTGTGGAACGGGCAGGGGTAGTAACTTACCCCTAGGCAGATGTCTAGGCGCCTTACACTGGGCGCACACCGAGCAGGAGGAAACATAAACCCTCACATCCCTTGCCAACGTGGGCCACCAGTACTTGGCACTAAGACAGTGCACTGTCCGGCCGATACCAGGGTGTCCAGAGGAGGGTGACGTGTGAGCCCAATAGATCAATCGATCCCGAACCTCGAGCGGAACGTACTTCCGACCCTCCGGGCATTGCGGTGGACTAGGGTCGGTGCGTAACGCCCGCTCGAGCTCAGCATCGACCTCCCACACTACCGGTGCCACCAGACACGACTCCGGCAGTATGGGAGTGGGCTCCACGGACCTCTCCTCCGTGTCATACCGCCGAGACAGTGCATCTGCCTTACCGTTCTGTGACCCAGGGATGTACGTGATCTTAAATGTAAACCGGGTCAAAAACATGCTCCATCTTTCCTGACGAGGGTTCAACCCCCTTCGCTGACCGAATGTACTCCAGGTTACGGTGGTCCGTCAAAATGAGGAAAGGGTGTTGAGCCCCCTCAAGCCAGTGCCTCCACACCTTTAGGGCCTGTACCACGGCTAACAGCTCCCTATCCCCTACGTCATAGTTTCGCTCCGCCGGACTGAGCTTCTTAGAATAAAAAGCACAGGGGCGGAGTTTAGGTGGCGCGCCTGACCGTTGTGAAAGCACGGCTCCTATACCGGCCTCAGACGCGTCCACCTCTACCTGAAATGGCAAAGAGGGATCCGGATGCGCCAGCACCGGGGCCGAGGTAAACAGGTCCTTCAGCCTCCCAAACGCCCTGTCCGCCTCGGCAGACCACTGCAGACGCACCGGACCCCCCTTCAAAAGAGACGTGATGGGAGCTGCCACCTGTCCAAAACCCCGGATAAACCTCCGGTAGTAATTCGCAAACCCCAAAAACTGCTGCACCTCCTTCACAGTGGTTGGTGTTTGCCAATTACGCACGGCTGACACCCGGTCTACCTCCATCTTCACCCCTGACGCAGACAACTGATACCCCAAAAAGGAGACCGACTCCTGGAAAAACAGACACTTCTCTGCCTTAACATACAGGTCGTGCTCCACCAGCCTCCGCAACACTCTGCGCACCAGGGCCACATGCTCGACACGGGTAGGCGAGTACACGAGAATGTCATCTATGTACACAACCACCCCCTGCCCCTGCATGTCCCTGAAGATCTCATCCACGAATGATTGGAAAACTGACGGAGCGTTCATCAACCCGTATGGCATGACAAGATACTCGTAATGGCCCGAGGTGGTACTAAAGGCTGTCTTCCATTCATCGCCCTCCCTGATGCGCACCAAGTTGTACGCGCTCCTGAGATCTAATTTAGTGAAGAAACGCGCCCCATGCAAAGACTCAGTCATGGTCGCAATCAGCGGGAGTGGATAACTATACTTCACCGTGATCTGATTGAGACCACGGTAATCGATGCACGGGCGTAAACCACCATCCTTTTTCTTCACAAAAAAGAAACTCGAGGACGCAGGGGAAGTGGAAGGCCGTATGTATCCTTGTCTCAGAGATTCGTCTATGTAAATCTCCATAGCTTTCTTCTCCTCCTGAGACAGAGGATACACATGGCTCCGTGGGAGCGCAGCTCCTGCCTGGAGGTCTATCGCACAATCTCCCTGCCTATGGGGCGGCAACCGCGTCGCCCTCGACTTACTAAACGCAATAGCCAAATCCCCATACTCAGGGGGAACGTGCAATGCGGGCACCTGGTTTGGACTCTCCACCGAGGTAGCCCCTACGGAAACGCCCAAACATCGACCCACACACTGGGCAGACCACTCCATCAGAGCCCTCTCCTGCCACGAAATAGATGGGTTATGGGTACTCAACCAGGGCATGCCCAGCACCACCGGATACGCAGGCGAGTCAATCAGAAATAGCTGAATCATCTCCTGATGACCCCCCTGCGCACACATCCTAAGTGGCGCAGTGACCTCCCTGATTAAGCCCGCACCCAACGGACGGCTATCTAGGGCATGAACGGGGAAAGGGACATCAACAGGAAGAAGGGGAATCCCTAAGGCTAAACAAAACTTCTTATCAACAAAATTCCCAGCCGCGCCTGAATCTACCAGCGCCTTATGCTGGGAATGAGGTGCTACCTGTGGAAAACGCACAGGTATACAGAAATGTGCAACAGAGAGCTCTGGGTGAGTGGGGCGCCTACTCACCTGGAAGGAATCCCCAGTGCGGGACCTGTCGTGCTCTCCCCTAGGAGGCCATCCCCAGCACCTAGCCGCGGTGTGTCCTCCCCGACCACAGTTGGTGCAGGAGATGGACCCCCTCGTAAGCCGACCCCTCCTCTCTCTAGCGCCAGCGCCCCCGAGCTCCATGGGGCACGGCTCGGAGGCGCTGGAGGGTGAAATGGACGGACCCCCCTCGGAACGTCCGCGGGTAGCTAGCAGGTTATCCAGCCTGATGGACATGTCGACCAACTGGTCGAACGAGAGGCTGGTGTCCCTACAGGCCAGCTCCCGACGGACGTCCTCGCGAAGACTACATCTGTAGTGATCGATGAGAGCCCGCTCATTCCACCCTGCATCTGCCGCTAGAGTACGGAATTCGAGGGCGAACTCCTGGGCACTCCTCCTCCCCTGCCGGAGGAAGACCAGACGCTCCCCCGCCGCTTTTCCCTCCGGGGGATGGTCAAACACTGCCCTGAAGCGGCGGGAGAACTCGTCGTAGGTGATGGTATCCGCGTCGATCCTCCTCCACTCCGCGTTGGCCCATTACAACGCCTTCCCGGAAAGGCAGGAGATCAGGGCGGACACGCTCTCATGTCCCGAGGGCGCCGGGTGCACGGTGGCCAGGTACAGCTCCACCTGGAGAAGGAATCCCTGACACCCGGCCGCGGTCCCATCGTAGGCCCTCGGGAGCGAGAGTCGAACTCCTCGGGGTTCCGGAGCAGGAATGGGCTGACTGGCCGATGGTGCTGGCAGGGAGGGTGGCGGTGGAGGAGTCCCCCAGCCTCGGATGGTGGTGATCACCTCCTGCAGTGCGGACCCCATCTGCAGGATCTGGTCACTTTGTTCCCGGACCTTGTCCTCCAGCGTCGCCTGGGCTGCTGCGGCTCCTGCTGATTCCATTCTTGAAGGTGTGTGATTCTGTCAAGAGTGCTGTAGGTGGGTGTAGTGGTGGAATCAAGCGCAGGACACCGAAGTATAGTCCAAAAGACTTTAGTACTATTTCCAACAAGGAAAATACGAACACACTTGCCCGAAGGCGAAACTACGCACGAAGGCGACAAAAATAAAGGCGCACTAAACATGTGCGTAAATGCTCCAACGCAGTGGAGTGAAGCTCAACCGAGCGAAAATGCAATATACAAGCAACACACGACAGAAATAAATCAATCACACACAACACTAGACAAACACAACGAGAAACTTATAGGACACTAATTACGCTAAACGAGAACAGGTGTCACAACAAACAGACAAAAGCAAACGAACATGAAACATACAACGGTGGCAGCTAGTATTCCGGAGACAACGAACGCCGAAGCCTGCCCGAACAAGGAAGAGAGGCAGCCTCGGCCGAAACCGTGACAGGGTGGCTATTTGAAGAATCTCAAATATAACATATACCCTAACCCTAAAACCTTTTTGGTTACTACATGATTCCATGTGTAATTTCATAGTTTTTAACGAAAATAGTAAAAATAAAGAAAAACCCTTGAATGAGTAGGTGGTCTAAAACTTTTGACCGGTAGTGTACATACATTTAAACTGAGAAATGTGCAATGTCCTGACATCCATTTTCCCGCCATGAAACATGTAGGATGTGAGCCGTGAGGGAAAGCATGAATTGAAATGCTTGATTATTCATATTACTTCAATCAGCAACTCTCAGATTACTCTTGGAATGTAAAACTTAAAAGTATCACAACATGATCCATGTTAATCTGTTTGAAGGGAGACTTTCACATAGCTGCTTACAGGAACAAGACAAATACCAAATTAGTGTTAACATTATCATTTGACATTAAAATACATTTTAGACTCCTGAGTGGCGCAGTGGTCTAAGGCACTGCATCGCAGTGCTTGAGGCGTCACTACAGACCCGGGTGTCACAACCGGCTGTGACCGGGAGTCCCATAGGGCGGCGCACAATTGGCCCAGCGTCGTCCGGATTAGGGGAGGGTTTGGCCGGAGGGGCTTTACTTGGCTCATCGCGCTCTAGTGACTCCTTGTGGCAGGCCGGGCACCTGCAGGCTGACTTCGGTCGTCAGTTGAAAAGTGTTTCTTCCAACACATTGGTGCAGCTGGCTTCCGGGTTAAGAAGCGCGGTTTGGCAGGTCATGTTTCGGAGGATGCATGACTCGACCTTCACCTCTCCAGAGCCCGTTGGGGAGTTGCAGCGATGAGACAAGAACGTAATTGGATCGCAATTGGATATCACGGAATTGGGAGAAAAAGGGGGTAAGAAATAAAATAAAAATACATTTTCATATCACACCGTCAAAGCATTTATAAACCACAATGAATAGACACAAATAGGTTTGATATAAATTAATACCCTCTCATTGTACTATATTTCCAATGAGTCCATCTCATTGAGACATATTTCTGTAAATCAAATCAAATCAAATTTGATTTGTCACATGCGCCGAATAAAACAGGTGTAGACCTTACAGTGAAATGCTTACTTACAAGCCCTTAACCAACAATGCAGTTTTAAGAAAGAATGTTTTAAGTGATGTACTGGGCCTTACGCACTACCCTCTGTAGTGCCTTGCGGTCAGAGGCTGAGCAGTTGCCATACCAGGCAGTGATGCAACCAGTTAGGATGTTCTCGATGGTGCAGCTGTAGAACCTTTTGATCTGAGGACCCATGCCAAATCTTTTTAGTCTCCTTAGGGGGAATAGGTTTTGTCGTGCCCTCTTCACGACTGTCTTGGACCATGTTAGTTTGTTGGTGATGTGGACACCAAGGAACTTGAAGCTCTCAACCTGCTCCACTACAGCCCCGTCGATGAGAATGGGGGCTTACTCGGTCCTCTTCTTTTTCCTGTAGTCCACAATCATCTCCTTTGTCTAACACTGTCGTAACCGAATACACTGGTGCTGAAACAGGCCATTCACCGAGAGCACATGCCTTTAGACATGTTTCATAAATCCCCTCCAAATGCTCAACATCAGTTTATGGTTGTATAACATATGTAATCCTTTTATAGATCCAGGCCTAAATCTGAGAGTAGATTGAATATGACTGAAGGCTTAATTCATGTTTATTATGCATTCCCATAGCCCACATAGCTATGCTAATATTGATGTACCCAGATCCTGCAGTTCATAACTACGAGGTCCTTGGTCCACTGCCGGGTAGGACTTAGCTGCAACGGTCAAAAATAGACCGGTAAATGCTTTTGTCCATTACCTTGGTGAAAAAAAGTTTTTGCTATTTCAGACTAGTGTAATGAATGCAGGGCCAGAAGCCTCTGTGAAAGTTGTGAAAAAATGAAATAATACACTACCTGGAACAAGATGTTCTCTATACTTGATGACACAATACAATTAGCAATTTAAAAGTTTAAAGCAACTGTCCAGTGAAAATGTCACTTTTAAAAGTTAATATTCTGTTAACTCATACCTAAATAAGATTGTTGACTCATCCTATATTCGTAATTTTGGCCACAGCATAAATTGGAGAGAAAAAAACAGTGTCATCCTCCTGAGGATGAGCTGGCCAATCAGCTGTCTATTCGCATTCATATTTTTTATGACCAGTGTACGCCCACACCATTCTGTTGTTGGGGTACGCCCACACCATTCCAACACAGAAAAGTTGTTTTTTAACATACTTAATAACAATTCTTTGGAAGGAAAACTATTTCACTCATATTATAATTAATTATAGGTCATATTTCATAGAAATCTGGAAACATTGGACAGTTACTTTAACAATGTTTCAGTAAAGGGTGTGAGCCACATTCAGATCTGATGTACAGATCTACAGGAATACAGAATGCATGGTGAGGAGCAACTACAGTATGAAGTAGATCCCCCCGAGAGGGGGATTATCACGGTCAGGTACTGCCTGTCTGTCTCCATTACCACAGCAGGAATCTGCCATTTCAAGGATCTTCTGATTCGCTTCGCCCTCAGAGATGCTATAGTAGGTGAGCTGAGCCTAGCTCATGCTAATACACAGCACAGCAGAGCTGTTGAGAGGGGGCGACGAGACATTTCTCCAAGCTATCGCCAACGTTTCTCCATCAGCACAAAGGCTTCCTCAGTCCCCTCTGGTAAAGCTCCCATTAACAAGCTGTCCTCTTGCTCTTTTCCCAGCTACCATAAATCATAAAGCCGGCCCACACGATGAATAAATGTACAGTTCCACTCTACGTTTAGGTTTGTGAGGTGGACATGCAGAAAACATGCCAAGGCCTCCCAAGACTTCTTCTAGCGCTGCCTAAACCTATTCTGGCTGGGCCTAAACTTCTTCTGGCTGGGCCTAAACTTCTTCTGGCTGGGCCTAAACTTCTTCTGGCTGGGCCTAAACTTCTTCTGGCTGGGCCTAAACTTATTCTGGCTGGGCCTAAACTTCTTCTGGCTGGGCCTAAACTTCTTCTGGCTGGGCCTAAACTTCTTCTGGCTGGGCCTAAACTTCTTCTGGCTGGGCCTAAACTTCTTCTGGCTGGGCCTAAACTTCTTCTGGCTGGGCCTAAACTTCTTCTGGCTGGGCCTAAACTAAGGGCCTTCCCAGATACAAAGAAACTGTACTTAATAATAATAATAATATGCCATTTAGCAGACGCTTTTATCCAAAGCGACTTACAGTCATGCGTGCATACATTTTTTTGTGTATGGGTGGTCCCGGGGATCAAACCCACTACCTTGGCGTTACAAGCGCCGTGCTCTACCAGCTGAGCTACAGAGGACTACTTTGTGTCACATCTACAGAGAGAGATGCTCATGTCCTCATTGCTTCCTGATATGGCGGTGAACGTCCAGCCACACGCTTTTGCTTTTTATAGATGACTTTCTAAAGCGTTCTTTCCGCCAGGGCATCTCCATGACCTTACAGTTCCTGTCATTTGACCACACGAGAGATCTTAACAACAGAGGAGCTGCAGTGAAACAGGAAACTGGTATTCCGATTCCAGATGCTCTACTCTCTGGTCTGTTGGATCATTGGCGGATGCTCAGCTGGGTCCGGGATTGGTGGGTTTATGAGACTAGAGAGGGTAACCACTTTCAAGCACTCCCCAGTACACCCCTTATGTTTCCTGATCTGTTCCTAATCCTGATGTCTAGTCAGTGGAGAGTTGCTAGCATGTGTCAGAACCTCTCAGTCTAACTTCATGCTAAAATATTAGTATCCTCACCTGACCAGAGGGAAATGGCAGACATCCTCCCATCGCACCCATAATGAGTTCAATTCCACAAATGGGTTATTCATATCCCTTCTTAGTCAACATCACTAGCGCCCTAGGCTTGCTTTTCTATGTGATTTAGACTAGGGAGTTTTGCCAAGTGCTCGGTGACATTGTAAAAGCGTCACTAAGCAAATGAAACTAACACGAACGGAAAAGAGTGGAGAAACATGAGATCAGCTGGAATGTTTCTACACCTGTAGCAGACTTCACATTTACTCACCACCAGACGACACCACATGGTAAGTGCTTACTTGGCTGTCGAAATAAGTGTCCTAATAAGTGCTTAATGAAGACACCTGCGAAGCCTCAAGGCTTCATATTCAAAGAGACTCCTTTCATGTCACAGCTGCGGTGTGTTTTGTAAACTCCTCGGTACCAAGCTGTAGTTAGTCTTTGGAGAACAGGATGTCTCCTTAAAAACAACAATTTTTATCCACAAATCGGCTCCCAGTCAACAAAGCCAAGTGAGAAAGTAGGGTGGCAGACAGGGGAGTGTAGGGATGGTTGGATTATGCTGAAACATCATTAGTTCTGACCTTGGTATGCACTGGGCTGAGCTACTATATGGTAAATGGCACATAACCACTTGGCTGAGTTACTATATGGTAAATGACACATAACCACTTGGCTGAGTTACTATATGGTAAATGACACATAACCACTTGGCTGAGCTACTATATGGTAAATGACACATAACCACTTGGCTGAGCTACTATATGGTAAATGCTATGAGAGCCTGAAAAAAAAAACGGGAGGGATCCTCTTTGGAGTGGTTGTGATACAGTAAATAATACCTAGGAGAACAGGAGAGTCATCCACAGCTGAGCATTCCCAACCTCTCGTTCTAATGGCCTTCCCAACCTCTGGTTCTAAGGTCCTTCCCAATCTCTCGTTCTAAGGGCCTTCCCAACCTCTCGTTCTAAGGTTCTTCCCAACCTCTGGTTCTAAGGGCCTTCCCAACCTCTGGTTCTAAGGGCCTTCCCAACCTCTGGTTCTAATGGCCTTCCCAACCTCTGGTTCTAAGGGCCTTCCCAACCTCTGGTTCTAAGGTCCTTCCCAACCTCTGGTTCTAAGGGCCTTCCCAACCTCTGGTTCTAATGGCCTTCCCAACCTCTGGTTCTAAGGTCCTTCCCAACCTCTGGTTCTAAGGGCCTTCCCAATCTCTCGTTCTAAGGGCCTTCCCAACCTCTGGTTCTAAGGGCCTTCCCAATCTCTCGTTCTAAGGGCCTTCCCAACCTCTGGTTCTAAGGGCCTTCCCAATCTCTCGTTCTAAGGGCCTTCCCAATCTCTCGTTCTAAGGGCCTTCCCAACCTCTGGTTCTAAGGGCCTTCCCAATCTCTCGTTCTAAGGGCATTCCCAACCTCTGGTTCTAAGGGCCTTCCCAATCTCTCGTTCTAAGGGCATTCCCAACCTCTGGTTCTAAGGGCCTTCCCAACCTCTGGTTCTAAGGTCCTTCCCAATCTCTCGTTCTAAGGTCCTTCCCAATCTCTCGCGAAAGTCATACAGATGTATTACTGGGTTTCAATAACTGGCATTAATGTCAGTGAAAATATGGAAAGGATATGGAAATGATATGGAAAGGATATGGAAAGGATATGCAAAGATGCACATTGTTTTTTATGTGCTGTATATAGTTGTTCATACATCTGTATGGACACCTAAAACATAAATATGGTGAGCATGTAGGAATTCATTCCTGAGATGCAAACAAACGGACACTGAATATGTAGTTTAACAAGCAAGCAACATGGCTAAAATAAATGTACTGCGCTCACTCAAATCCTAAAAGCAACCAAACTGGGGAAATTCAGAGGAAAAATCAATTTTAAAAAATCAATTTAACAATCCCCATCCACACCATTAGATCTTGGTGGTGGTTCAAGTGCATCGGGCCTTGGGAAGAAAAATGGCAAAGCAGAATAGCCACTATGAGATCAAACTTGACAGGTGTTTTGAAGCTTGAAAGGGAGAAAAATAAATGTCTAGGAAGATCTCTGAGGGTCCTCAGGGCACTAAAACACTTTCAGAAGCTAGTCTGCATCAATAAAAAGCATTATCACATATTCAAAAGAACTCAATGCACAAAGAAGAGGATGAATTTAATATGCAAAACCCGCTGAACCCCGGGATCAGAAGTAGCCTAGGATCGTCCGGGGTGAAAGTCTGGACGGTTTGACTTCATTTCTGCCAAACCATGGGGTTTGCTGTGTCTGCACTATACACTGAAGTGCGAAGCCGTGGACAGAGCTTCACAGAAGAGAGCCACGGCCCACCTAGAGGAGCTGCTGACACGGCCACGGCCTCTAGTCAGCTGGGAGTGAGTCCAGCAAACAGTCGGCACTGAATCAATCCGCCCTACGTGTACACAGGTGGTTGAATCACCAAAAAAATTGATGGACACATACAGTACATTACTCCATTGACAAAGGGAGACTTGAGAGATTCTTAAACCGACAATAAAGTAGCTTTTGTATGTAATCTTGCAAGCATTAAGGACCATCCTGGAAATTATGCAGTTAAAAAATACATTCACTGTAATATTTAAACCATATGTTATGAATTACATTTACATTTATGTCATTTAGCAGACGCTCTTATCCAGAGCGACTTACAGTTAGTGAGTGCATTCATTATTTTATTTTATTTTATTTTTTCATACTGGCCCCCCGTGGGAATCGAACCCACAACCCTGGCGTTTGCTCTACCAACTGAGCTACATCCCTGCCGGCCATTCCCTCCCTACCCTGGACCAATTATGCGCCGTCCCATGGGTCTCCCGGTCGCGGCCGGCTACGACAGAGCCTGGATTCGAACCAGGATCTCTAGTGGCACAGCTAGCACTGCGATGCAGTGCCTTAGACCACTGCGCCACTCAATTGAAAACCTGCTCTTTAATATACACAACCTGCTCTTTCCATGACCGACTGACCAGGTGAATCCAGGGTTCACTTATTGATGTCACTTGTTAAATCCTAATCGAATTTACAGCACCTGGTATTCCCAGGAGGTCTCCCATCCAAGTACTAACCAGGCCCGACCCTGTTTAGCTATTGAGATCAGATGAGATCAGGCGTGTTCAGGGTGGTATGGCCACAAGTGTATTTTTTATTCTTTTTTTTTAACCCCTTTTCTCTCCTAATTATGACCTTGGCTCATCGCTGCAACTCCCCAATGGGCAACTCAATATTAGGAAGGTGTTCTTAATGTTTTGTGCACTCAGTGTATTTACAATAATAAAATATGCTGTGAGATGTGCTTGTATATATTCTAAGTCAGTCGAATGGCAGGGACTGTCGTTCCGGGCCGTTCCGGGCCGGGGCGCGGGGAGCAGGCACCAGAGATGTGTACAGTACATGCAGACAGCCCCAATCACCCCCTGCCTAGAACAGCTGACCCAGTCAGGCCCCAGTCTCCCCTTTAGCAGCATGGCAGCGGTTTCATCGGTGCCTCCCCACAGAACTGACTTCGTTCAGGACGGTGGCCTGTGCTCATCCCACACCACATTATGTTTGCCTTGTAGGAAAATCCTAGCTGAGCACACATATCATTAACACCATCTGGTGAAATTACTCTGGAGTTGAGACAGAGAGAGAGAGAGGGCAGAGTGGGCCTGGCCAGAAAAGCATAAATCCCTAGAAGTGCTTCTCTATGGTGAATTGGACGAGTGGAGAGGAGAGCATCAAACAGACAGGACTGAATGGGGAATGACAGTGAGCCAAGAGAGCTCTCCAAAAAGCCATCTGTGGAGAGGGCGTGGCTACAACAGCTTTCAGTGACATCTCAATGGAACTACCATACACCCCTGATGCGCACCCTCTTCACAGTGAAGCCTTCTTTTTTTAGGGGGATATTTGCCATACTTCAGTAGAAGTGCCTGTGGATATGTACCTATAGTCCTTAGTTGGTACAGGGCTGAATTAGTTCCTCAGTCGCCCTCCTACATTATAAATGAGGCCTCAATTGGTTTCAATTTCAATGTTTGATGCTGCCAGCTGTGTGTGTTTTGCCTACGGGTTCTTAGAACTCAGACTAGCAAGAAATCAAGAGGAAACATTTTTTATAGAAACAAGTGGAAGTTAATTTAGGGCTAACCCCTGAAGGCAGCATGGTTCTCTCTGTTCGGGCATGGTATGTCCCAATTAGTCTCTCCCTCTTTGACAGACTGTCCTGTGTGAAGTCTATATCTAATTCTGCACTAGACAGGATTCGAAACACCATCGTAGTGTTCAGGAGCTTTAGAGAAAGGAAACAACAGCCTCAATTTGTCGGGGCATGGACTCTACAAGGTGTTGAAAGCGTTCCACAGGGATGCTGGCCCATGCTCTCCAATGCTTCCCACAGTTTTGTCAAGTTGGCTGGATGTCCTTTGGGTGATGGACCATTCTTGATACACACAGGAAACTGTTGAGCGTTAAAAACCCAGCAGTGTTGCAGTTCTTGACACAAACCGGTGCTCCTGCACCTACTACCATACCCCGTTCAAAGGCACTTACATATTTTGTCCTGCCCATTCACCCTCTGAATGGCACACATACACAATCCATGTCTCAATTGTCTCAAGGCTTAAAAATCCTTCTTTAACCTGTCTCCTCCCCTTCATCTACACTGATTGAAGTGGATTTAACAAGTGACATCAGTAAGGGATCATAGCTTTCACCTGGATTCACCTGGTCAGTCTATGTCATGGAAAGGGCAGGTGTCCTTAATGTTTTGTACACTCAGCATATGAAGCAGACAGATCATCCAAAATATTTGTTCACCTTGAAAATGTGCTTTGTTCAGGTGTTAGAAGCTATGTTTTAAGGCACCTGAAGCATTTCTTGAAGCTATAGAATTGAGACGGCACATAGGGTAGGTGGGGTGAGAACCCTTTGAGAGGATCAATAGATTAAAGATACTCTGAATGGACAGTGGTGAGTCAACCTGCGTGTCATAAAAATGAAACACATCTCACCTTATTTCGCAAGACCTCCATCAAGGCGTGTATTCACACAAAAAAAGTGTCTAAGAGGCTGTGTCTACACTTGACAGTTCATGCAGCTTTTGTATTCTGATCATGGAGTTCTGATCATGGAATTAAGAACACGTCATGCTTCTACACCTACATTTAAATGTGCACATTGTGTCCGGATTCCCTTATCCCACGCTAAATTCAAATGCCTGTATGCATTCAGCAAATGGTGGAACAGGCTAAATCTGATAACATAGTTAACAACATTTCCAATTCTGATATCTTCTTTAATGTGATTTAATCAACCCAGATGCAAATACAGTTGCATTATTTTTTTTACTAAAACCTTTGGCGGCATCCAGGGGTCATCAACAAATTGTTATTGATCTTTATGAATTAATTTAGTCACATTTCAAATTGATCACATAATGCAGGATTTTGTAGTAATGAAATGTTGAAACGCCATCTTGTGGCTCATATAGGAGATTCTGAAATGTGAAGTTGGCAGTAGTAAGTGTGGTGGTCAGACAAGCTCATATGTCAAATATCAATGTTCTTGATTAAAGAAAATAGAGGTGTAGATAATAGTATGAAATCGCTTCGTGAGAATGATTTTTGCCTGTTTGAGCAGAAAATGTACTATTTTGCTTTAAAATTATGTGATCGCCCGGCATCACTGAGGTTCTAATCAGAGAGTATATGTTGGAGCGCCTTGGTTGCGTGTGGATTGCAGTTAGTCTTATTAGATTTGTCCCGCATGTCATTCATGTCTGTCCCAATAACCAGATGGAATTCAGTTAATTCTAATAAGCCATTTAGCAGACGCATTTTTATCCAAAGCGACTTACAGTCATGTGTGCATAAATTTTTACATATGGGTGGTCCCGGGGATCAAACCCACTACCCTGGCGTTACAAGTGCCATGCTCTACCAATTGAGCTACAGAGGACCACACTGTTCAGAGAATCAAAAAACGTATGATCATATGAAGCATACATATTAATAAAGGCACGTTTCTTTCCATGATGGATACATTTAAGGAAAGTGATTCTACCTTCTTGGTCTTCACCATTATCCAAGATGGTGATTTTGAGTTTCTTGTGTCTCATTATGATCACACCTTTAGTTTTGTTTGGGGCTGATGTCGCCAATTTGTACAAATGGTTCTCTTGTCATGCTCTGATAAAGGCATAACTGCCGAAAAGCGTTAGCCTGTCCGGCCCCCCAAAAAAAAGGAGAAATTAGGTGATGTCTTTTTGTCCTTTTTTAAAGAAACTTTTTGGGGTGCCACCTTTTCCCAATGTTCTAGAATTTAGGATTTAATTTGAGGTTCTCTATTCTATGTGTGTCCTTTTGTAGCAGGTGTGTTTCTTGGAACATTGCTATATCAACATGGTTTCTTGCTAGGACATCAAGACAGCTGGAACGTTTAATAGGTGAGTTTAGGCCTTTCAAATTCCAAGAGAGCTAGCGTTGCCATTGTAAAAAAAAAAAAGAAAAAAAAGAATGTACTATTAATGATGTCATCGTTATCTTCAGTGTTAATAAACCCATGGATGTGAAATAAAATGCGGCACTGATAGGGAAACCCACCCATTGGTCGTTCCACCACCAAGACCCCACCCCCCTCAACCCACCCATTGGTCGTTCCACCACCAAGACCCCACCCCCCTCAACCCACCCATTGGTCATTCCACCACCAAGACCCCACCCCCCTCAACCCACCCATTGGTCGTTCCACCACCAAGACCCCACCCCCCTCAACCCACCCATTGGTCGTTCCCCACCAAGACCCCACCCCCCTCAACCCACCCATTGGTCGTTCCCCACCAAGACCCCACCCCCCTCAACCCACCATTGGTCGTTCCACCACCAAGACCCCACCCCTTCAACCCACCCATTGGTCGTTCCCCACCAAGACCCCCCCCTCAACCCACCCATTGGTTGTTCCCCACCAAGACCCCACCCCCCTCAACCCACCCATTCGTCGTTCACCACCAAGATCCCACACCCCTCAACCCACCCATTGGTCATTCCCCTCTTCCATTACCCACGAGCAGTCCTTCCAGTAGAGGAGACAATAAAACATCTACTGACAAAATGTACTAAACCCTCTTATATTCCTCTCAACATGTGGGGATTTTCCTACGTTCTTTCCCCCGTATGGAAGTCCTATGATCAAATAAAATAAAATTGTATTTGTTACATGCGCTGAATACAACAGGTGTAGACCTTACTGTGAAATGCTTACTTACAAGCCCTTAACCAACAATGCAGTTCAAGAAAATAGAGTTAAGAAAATATTTGCTAAATAAACTAAAGTATAAAATAAAAAGTAACACAATAAAATTACATAACAATAACGAGGCTATATACAGGGGGTACCGGTACAGAGTCAATGTGCGGGGGTACAGGTTAGTCCAGGTAATAACGAGGCTATATAAAGGGGGTATCGGTACCGAGTCAATGTGCGGGGGTACAGGTTAGTCAAGGTAATAACGAGGCTGTATACAGGGGGTATCGGTACCGAGTCAATGTGCGGGGGTACAGGTTAGTCCAGGTAATAACGAGGCTATATACAGGGGGTATCGGTACCGAGTCAATGTGCGGGGGTACAGGTTAGTCCAGGTAATAACGAGGCTATATACAGGGGGTACCGGTACCGAGTCAATGTGCGGGGGTACAGGTTAGTCCAGGTAATTTGTACATGTAGGTAGAGTTATTAAAGTGACTCATAAAGCGTGGGAGAGAAACGCCTAACTTTATTTTCCATACCTGAGAACCTTAGATTGAGACAACATTTCACAGCCTCAAGTGGTGATTCTAAGAGGAAAACAGTGGAAGCTTAAAAAGCAGTTGTATCTCCAAAGCCACCTGGGGTAGACACATACGCTTCAATTTGCAGACAAGCCGCTTGAGTTAAGTGTTGAAAACACCAGCTAACAGCAGCTTTGGATGGGATGCCAGAAGGGCGTTACATACCGCAAAGCCAGATGACATTGATGTTGAAATCCCTGGCACAAAATAAATTGATATCTTCGAGCAGAGGGAATGAGAATGTTTTTTTTCAGGAGGATCACAGTTGTTATTTGTTGTGAGTTTAGATAAAAACATTGGCTCTATTTTGTGAGGAAAACATGTCTATGGCAGCAAGGCAAGCAATCTGAAACGATTGGTTTTGGATTGGGTGTCGACGAGGAATAGTTAATGAGAAAACTTAGAAAGTAAGAAACTTTCTGAAGAAAGTATATTTTGGGACGGACTCCAAAATCAAACATCCCTTAAATAATGGAATAATGCATTTTCATACCATTGTATGATCTCTTGACTCTTGATGCATCATTAATGGGAATACCCCTCTTTGAGCAGAACGTATTTGGCATACAGACTTTTAATTCAGAATTCTGACCACCTGACTCCATATTTGCAGTATTACGAGTCTAAAATGTGCTTCACCAGAAGACAGTACTCTTGCACTAAACCAGGTGTATATCACTTCATTGATTACCCTTGAAAACACAATGAGAACAGATTGAATGAGAGATACCTCTGTTTACACCACTTCATGGGGTTCTTGTTGCCATCTTCAGTGAATATAAAATATACAGCACAACATATTAGTGCATCTAAATAGCATCCAAAAAAACAAATCTACCATTAACAAGACCTAAAAACACTTGGAAGAAGTCACGGCTACGATTTATGACGAATGAGCAGCAAAAGGGAGGTAAAGACAAATCAAGAGAAAGGACAACATTTTTTTGCCCCTTCTAAGAGGATATGAAATGAATTAAACATAGCAGATGTACATAGATACACTCATTACCGTGGAGCGAAGCGGATTCTTGACTCCACCGGTGGAAAAAAAACGGGATGCATCTCTCAAATCCGGGGAGGGCTAATCACTGACATAGCCTCAGGGACACAGACAGTGTTCTTTTTAATCAATATGCAGATGAAGTTTTCCCAACCATGAAAGCAATTTTATGTTTTGGTGGATTAAGCAAATTCACATAAAGCAACCATATGTAAAAACGGTATTTGAATGAGTTTCCTTTTCAGGAATAAAAACTTGGATTTTGTGGACCAAATGAACAAAAGGTTTCCTTCAGAAAGTGGTGGAAAGCGCCTAAACTTTGCCATTTCAATTTAACAACAATTTAACAGAGACTGAAATATAAAATCATTGGCATTGCTCAATTTATTTTACAATCGTCACCTACTTTGTAAGGTAAAAGAGCAGAAGTTTGACTTGTTTGAAGGTTCCCATCTCTAGTTCTTTGACTGCTCGTACAGATGGAGTGAAAAGTGACTGCCAGACAGCCAATGAGCATGTTCCCACACTGATGTAGCTGATGTAAAGCTGATGTAATGTCAGCCGTAGACGTTTGAAATAGTTCAACAGAAATGGTCTTCAATGTTGTTGTTTTTTTTACATGCAGCTGCAGGAGTAAAATATGTTGCAGTCCCACTATGTACTTATGGCTTGACGTCTCATCCATAATTTAACTTCTGAAATTAAGTGAAAGAGACAGTCTACCGGTGTGGAGCTTCGACTTGAATTGCGATTAGGATGCCTCTGGTTGACCACATGTTTGGTTGCAGAGAAGAAGCGATAGTATGCAACATATTTCCCCTTACACACTTGACATTGCACAACTTGCCTTTGGGTTAGCCCCCATTCAGGCATAACATCTGGGTAATAGTGTTGAGAGATTAGTGCTTTTTGAGGTCGGTTCGGTTTTGGTTGGATTATTTAAAAAATAATCACGGTTTTTCGATTTCGGTTTTTTAAACATGAAATGCACTATGCATTATTTGGGTTGAATGCTGTAACACAGAATAAAACAATTAATAAAAGTCTCATGATTGTAGTGACTGTCCATAACTGCTTATCACTTATTAACCATCATTTATTCACATTACTTTACTTTATTAAAATATTTCAGTTGTTGTGTATATTACATTTGTTTTATTTGATGACTTTTTTATTTAATTCCAAGTCATCATCTCATCTCTATAGAGCTGTTGACTACAGTGGGGGAAAAAAGTATTTAGTCAGCCACCAATTGTGCGAGTTCTCCCACTTAAAAAGATGAGAGAGGCCTGTAATTTTCATCATGGGTACACGTCAACTATGACAGACAAAATGAAAAAAAAAATCCAGAAAATCACATTGTAGGATTTTTTATGAATTTATTTGCAAATTATGGTGGAAAATAAGTATTTGGTCAATAACAAAAGTTTCTCAATACTTTGTTATATACCCTTTGTTGGCAATGACACAGGTCAAACGTTTTCTGTAAGTCTTTACAAGGTTTTCACACACTGTTGCTGGTATTTTGGCCCATTCCTCCATGCAGATCTCCTCTAGAGCAGTGATGTTTTGGGGCTGTCGCTGGGCAACACGGACTTTCAACTCCCTCCAAAGATTTTCTATGGGGTTGAGATCTGGAGACTGGCTAGGCCACTCCAGGACGTCTTGCACTGCAGGATTTGAGTCCCTGGCGGCGTAGTGTGTTACTGATGGTAGGCTTTGTTACTTTGGTCCCAGCTCTCTGCAGGTCATTCACTAGGTCCCCCCGTGTGGTTCTGGGATTTTTGCTCACCATTCTTGTGATCATTTTGACCCCACGGGGTGAGATCTTGCGTGGAGCCCCAGATCGAGGGAGATTATCAGTGGTCTTGTATGTCTTCCATTTCCTAATAATTGCTCCCACAGTTGATTTCTTCAAACCAAGCTGCTTACCTATTGCAGATTCAGTCTTCCCAGCCTTGTGCAGGTCTACAATTTTGTTTCTGGTGTCCTTTGACAGCTCTTTGGTCTTGGCCATAGTGGAGTTTGGAGTGTGACTGTTTGAGGTTGTGGACAGGTGTCTTTTATACTGATAACAAGTTCAAACAGGTGCCATTAATACAGGTAACGAGTGGAGGACAGAGGAGCCTCTTAAAGAAGAAGTTACAGGTCTGTGAGAGCCAGAAATCTTGCTTGTTTGTAGGTGACCAAATACTTATTTTCCACCATAATTTGCAAATAAATTCATTAAAAATCCTACAATGTGATTTTCTGGATTTTTTTTTTCAATTTGTCTGTCATAGTTGACGTGTACCTATGATGAAAATTACAGGCCTCTCTCATTTTTTTAAGTGGGAGAACTTGCACAATTGGTGGCTGACTAAATCCTTTTTTTCCCCACTGTATGCTGTTTGACAAAATCATTATTTTGTAGTTCTTCAAAGTAAATAAGGCATACTTCTGTGACTTCTGAATACCAACTATCAATCACTTAGATCATGTATTTCCAGGTAGAGATACCTCGCGAAGCAACAGCTGCTCTCTATATCACCTCACGATCCTACGTTCTCTCTTCCGTAGCAGTTGTAAAAGAAACACAGACCGGACAAGTAGATGCGCAATGGATTATGGTCATTGTAGTTAATTACCACGTTTTATGCGCTAAACCAGGGTTCTTCAATTCCGGTCCTGGAGGGCCGAAACACCTCTGTTTTTCATCCTCTCCTTCTAATCAGGGGCTAATTCAGACCTGGGACACCAGGTGAGTGCAATTAACTACCAGGTAGAAATAAAAAACAGAAGTGTTTCGGCCCTCCAGGACCGGAATTGAAGAACCCTGCGCTAAACTATGTAGAATATTGGCCAAAAAATTTTGCTAAATGGAATTCTAATAATTGAACCCATTAGTTGTTTAAAAACCGAAAAATTACCGACATTTCAGTTAATCGCTCAGCACTACTGGCTAAGTTTCATTGAGTCAAAGGAAACCATCACCCTATGCAACTACCATGTGCAGGAAACCATCAACCTTAGCAACTACCATGTGTAAGGAAACCATCACCCTATGCAACTACCATGTGAAGGAAACCATCACCCTATGCAACTACCATGTGTAAGGAAACCATCACCCTATGCAACTACCATGTGAAGGAAACCATCACCCTATGCAACTACCATGTGCAGGAAACCATCACCCTATGCAACTACCATGTGCAGGAAACCATCACCCTTAGCAACTACCATGTGCAGGAAACCATCACCCTATGCAACTACCATGTGTAAGGAAACCATCACCCTATGCAACTACCATGTGCAGGAAACCATCACCCTATGCAACTACCATGTGCAGGAAACCATCACCCTATGCAACTACCATGTGCAGGAAACCATCACCCTATGCAACTACCATGTGCAGGAAACCATCACCCTATGCAACTACCATGTGTAAGGAAACCATCACCCTATGCAACTACCATGTGCAGGAAACCATCACCCTATGCAACTACCATGTGTAAGGAAACCATCACCCTATGCAACTACCATGTGCAGGAAACCATCACCCTATGCAACTACCATGTGCAGGAAACCATCACCCTATGCAACTACCATGTGTCTCTCTCACTCCTTCTAATGTGTTGGATGGATACATTAGCATGTTATGCTTAGAGGCCCACCTACTCAAAGCCATCTCTCCATGGAGTTGGTGAAAAATAACAGATACAGGAAAGGATTGAAATTAGCACATTCAGACTCATAACTCACAAGTTCAGTGGGACACGTACACACTGAGGGAGATTGATATATCCAACCTGCAGTCCAAGGAAGAAAACAGTAGCACAGCGGTCATAGTGCTTGACACAGAGCTTATGAATTCGCTATGGTGAGGGAAAATGCCATTTTGCAGGATATTTTGCGATTAAGGTATGACGTGCTAAGCAAGGCCTCTCTAGGGGAGATTCACCGTCTATTCAGGGTCTTTTCATGTTACAAAACATCAAGACAATAGACCCAGAAACACTATGTGCAACAGGCATGGTTAATGTCGAATAGGGAACCACGTCAGCGGTCTACATTACTATTTCACTGGCTAGGTCCTGAACATTGCAACCTAGTTATTTGCATATGCCTGGTTCATTATATGGTTGCCTGGGCTGACCTACTGTTTTTCTCTCCTGACCACAGGAGGTTGGTGGCATTTTAATTGGGGAGGACGGGCTCGTGGTAATCACTGGAGCGGAATCAGTGGAATGGTATCAAATACATCAAACACATGGTTTGATGCCATTTGATGCCATTCCATTTCCAGCAATTATTATGAGCCGTTCTCCCCTCAGCAGACTCCAGTGCTCCTGACCTATGAGGTCATGTAACCCACACTTCCTGGAAGCTGCAACTAGATTGTTCTGCAGGCAGAGCATCAGAGTAGAATGTAATTACATTACCAGTATATAATCGAATAAAAAATGCAATGAGATACAGCAACAGCATTGCAGGTAGGGGTTGGAACCGGTTCAGGGAACAGAACCGGAAACGTTAAATATTCAAGGAACAAAATCAGAACTGGGAACAAAAGTGATCTATACTGTTCCGGAACGGAACCAGTCACACAAAAAACGCAACAAAGTGCCTATGTTGGCTAGCTAGCTTCTCTGGTCCAACGTTAAGCCAACTCTGAAGTTCAAAGACATTCAAAGTTCCTCCATAGAAGCCGCACCTCCGTAGGTATAATTCTGTGAGCGTAATTCGTGTAATGCATGTCATCACAAGATGCCCAACGCTCCTCCACCCTCTCTCGCTCTCCCCCCACCTGTAACATTTCAGTTGTATCTAGCACCTGACACTTGTCTTTCCATCACGCACTTAAACAACTCGCTGAGCTATAGCTTGCCCGCTCCATAGCAAGCTGCTCTATCCACACTGCATGATTGGTGAAGCAATTTAATGTCGAGCTAAATGTATAAAAAAAAAAAAAGATTTCAGAGGTTTAAAAAGGAATAGAAAGGAATTATATAAACTGTTACTTTTTTGGGGATTCGAACCAGTTCCTAACTTTATTTTGCAGTGCAATGAAAAATAAAATAAAAAATTGTTCTGTTCAGAACTAAATGATTGGAAAATAATGTAGGTTAAAACCCCTGATTGCAGGTACTGTATTAACAATGGGCTTTTATGTTTAGCTCCGGGTTAAGGCTCTGATTTTGATTGACAACAACCGTGAGGCATGTACTCAGAGTTAACCCCCATGGCATAGCAGGATGTGGGAGAGAAGGCTGAAACATAAGCCTTGAACTGTATTCAAAGACATACTAGCCATATACATTTGCCTTCAGAAAGTATTCATACCCTTTGACTTATTCCCCATTTTGTTGTGTTACAGCCTGAATTCAAAATGGATTAAATAAATAACAAATCTCACCCATCTACACACAATAACCCATAATAACAAAGTGAAAACATGTTTTTAGATATGTTTGCAAATGTATATGAGAAATATCTCATTTACATAACTATTCACACCCCTGAGTCAATACATGTTAGAATCACCATTGGCAGCAATTACAGCTGTGAGTCTTTCTGAGTAAGTCTCTAAGAGCTTTGCACACCTGGATTGTACAATATTTGCACATTATAATTTTTTTAAGCTGACAACCATTTTCAAGTCTTGCTATAGATTTTCAAGCCAATTTAAGTCAAAACTGTAACTAGGCCACCCAGGAACATTCAAGGTCGTCCTTGTAAGCGTCTCCATTGTATATTTGGCCTCGTGTTTTAGGTTATTGTCCTGCTGAATGGTGAATTTGTCTCCCAGTGTCTGTTGGAAAGCAGACTAACAGATTACGTTACAGATACACTACATGACCACAAGTCTGTGGACACCTGCTCGTCGAACATCTCATTCCAACATCATGGGCATTACTATGGAGTTGGTCCCCTCTTTGCTGCTATAACAGCCTCCACTCTTCTGGGAATGCTTTGCTGTGGGGACTTCCATTCAGCCACAAGAGCATTAGTGAGGTAGGGCACTGATGTTAGGCGATTCATCCCAAAAAAGTGTTAGATGGGGTTGAGGTCAGGGCTCTATGCAGGCCAGTCAAATTCTTTCCACACCGATCTCGACAAACCATTACTGTATGGACCTCGCTTTGTGCACAGGGGCATTGTCATACTGAAACAGGAAAGGGCCTTCCCCAAACTGTTGCCACAAAGATGGAAGCACAGAATCGTCTAGAATGTCATTGTAAGCTGTAGTGTTAAGATTTCCCCTTCACTGGAACTAAGGGCCTAGCCCGAACCATGAAAAACATGACAAAAGACAGTGATTTTCTGTGCGACAAAACTTTGTGCAATGAAGGAAAGGACTGCAGTCTCCAGCAAATCCAATTTAATCTTGATAAACTAATTCAGTAAAACCATTCACTCTCAGAATATGTGGCATTTCATAGCTAATCCATTTAGCAAGTTTCACAGCCTGCAGCCGTCCATTTATTTCCAATCTCATCTATGGCGCTGGTGAAATTGGTGACAACCACAAATGGCAACAGAATTGACTTTGACCTAAGGTAATGTGTTTAGAGCAGGTCACATTACAGACCTACTTGATGTGTCATTTTTGCAGAGCGTGAGCTGCAAGTGATGCGCTCCCATTGTAGTCAATGAAACCTGCTACGCTAGCCGTGTGAGCAGCATACGAGCAAAGCTTAGACGCTGGAGGCTCGGGAGTCTAAAGCGTAAATTACGCTTCAGGTCTATTTTCTAAAAATCAAGAAAATGTGTAAAAATCCTTACAGTGGAATGCACTACACAGGCAAAATGACCCCTTTTACACTGAAATGTAGTTTGTCAGCATAACACTGTCAAATAAAACCTATGTCAACATAATCTATCAAATAACACTATAGTAAATATGTATTGGCCGATAATATAATAATATGCCATTTAGCAGACGCTTTCATCCAAAGCGATTTACAGTCATGTGTGCATACATTTTTACGTATGGGTGGTCCCGGGGATCGAACCCACTACCCTGGGGTTACAAGCGCCATGCTCTACCAATTGAGCTACAGATGTACTGTAAAACACTAATTTGAAGGAGTGTCCACATACTTTTGTATATACAGTAAGGGAAAAAAGTATTTGATCCCCTGCTGATTTTGTACGTTTGCCCACTGACAAAGAAATTATCAGTCTATCATTTTTATGGTAGGTTTATTTGAACAGTGAGAGACAGAATAACAACAAAAACATCTAGAAAAAACGGATGTCAAAAATGTATTAAATTGATTTGCATTTTAATGAGGGAAATAAGTATTTGACCCCCTCTGCAAAACATGACTTAGTACTTGGTGGCAAAACCCTTGTTGGCAATCACAGAGGTCAGATGTTTCTTGTAGTTGGCCACCAGGTTTGCACACATCTGTAGTTGTCCTGTTCCCTTAGCAGAAAAACACCCCCAAAGCATAATGTTTCCACCTCCATGTTTGACGGTGGGGATGGTGTTCTTGGGGTCATAGGCAGCATTCCTCCTCCTCCAAACACGGCGAGTTGAATTGATGCCAAAGAGCTCGATTTTGGTCTCATCTGACCACAACACTTTCACCCAGTTCTCCTCTGAATCATTCAGATGTTCACTGGCAAACTTCAGATGGGCATGTATATGTGCTTTCTTGAGCAGGGGGACCTTGCGGGCACTGCAGGATTTCAGTCCTTCACGGCGTGGTGTGTTACCAATTGTTTTCTTGGTGACTATGGTCCCAGCTGCCTTGAGATCCTCCCGTGTAGTTCTGGGCTGATTCCTCACCGTTCTCATGATCATTGCAACTCCACGAGGTTAGATCTTGCATGGAGCCCCAGGCCGAGGGAGATTGACAGTTATTTTGTGTTTCTTCCATTTGCGAATAATCGCACCAACTGTTGTCACCTTCTCACCAAGCTGCTTGGCGATGGTCTTGTAGCCCATTCCAGCCTTGTGTAGGTCTACAATCTTGTCCCTGACATCCTTGGAGAGCTCTTTGGTCTTGGCCATGGTGGAGAGTTTGAAATCTGATTGATTGATGCTCCTAATCTCAGCTCGTTACCTGTATAAAAGACACCTGGGAGCCAGAAATCTCTCTGATATAGAGGGGGTCAAATACTTATTTCCCTCATTAAAATGCAAATCAATTTCTAACATTTTTGACATGCGTTTTTTCTGGATTTTTTTGTTGTTATTCTGTCTCTCACTGTTCAAATAAACCTACCATTAAAATTATAGACTGATCATTTATTTGTCAGTGGGCAAACGTACAAAAGCAGCAGGGGATCAAATACTTTTTTCCCCTCACTGTATAGTGTAATTGTATGTGTGGGGTACAGAGATGAGGTAGTCATAAAAAAATAATGTCGAATTACTGTAAAAAAATTGGTCTTCAACAGCAGTGGCATGTAGAGTACACTATTTCACCACTTAGCAATCGAGAGCAGACAAATCTCTCACTACATCCATTTGTCATGAGGCCAAATCTTTCCTCTCAGGCCCACAGGAGATAACATATTTGGAGGGAATGGATTTGCCATTAGAGAGAGTCCCAATTCCTGGGAAAATAAAGGATGTTCTGACGACCACTGACACATGATGGTTCAGCCCAAGGACACACACACCGGGAATACAAACATGCGCACACACACATTTTAGCAGACACTCTTATCCAGAGCAACTTACAGTTAGTGAGTGCATACATTATTATTATTGTATTTATTTTTTCATACGGGCCCCTTGTGGGAATCGAACCCACAACCCTGGCGTTGCATACACCATGCTCTACCAACTGAGCTACATCCCTGCCGGCCATTCCCTCCCCTACCCTGGACAAATTGTGCGCCGCCCCATGGGTCTCCCAGTCGCTGCCGGCTACGACAGAGCCTGGATTTGAACCAGGATCTCTAGTGGCACAGATAGCACTGCGATGCAGTGCCTTAGAACACTGCGCCACTCGGGAGTATACACACACACACACACACACACACACACACACACACACACACACACACACACACACACACACACACACACACACACACACACACACACACACACACACACACACACACACACACACACACACACACACACACACACACACACACACACACACACACACACACACACACACACACACACACACACACACACTTTTCTTACAAATGGTCTCCTTCAGAACGACTGCCATCCATGACTATGTAAGAGCTCATTCTATTTGAGGCTTTTGCCACAAAAACGCAATAGCATAAAACACTAGGCCCCTAAAAACCAGTCAATTGAAAACTAAAGACAAAACCCCCCACGTCGAGAGCGCACAATGCATCTCCGTGAAACACAACAGAGCACCAGGCCTCCCTCCCTTCACCACACAAAACATCAAATTGTTTCTTACCTCGTAAGACCAGACGCACTGGGTCCCCCCGAAGCGGCGGACGCAGCGGCCCACCTCCACATCCTCGTGGGTGGTGTACATCTCCCTGAGACAGGTCCCGATGTGGGGCACCATCCTTCTCAGCACCTCTCTGCTGAAGATCATGCCCGGGCCCCCCATGCAGAAGTTTTCCCCGGGCTCCAGGGCCAGCTTTCCCAGCTCCTCAGCTGTGCCCAGGCCCGTCTGACCCAGGTACAGGGGCTGGCTGCTGTTCAGAGAACGCAGGAATGACTCCAGCTTTTCGCCTGTGTAGATGGATGGATGGATGGATGGATAGATGGATGGGAGAGGCATTGTGTGAGAAACAGTGAGTATCAAATAAAAGATCTAGGCAGTAGGCAATAGGATGTAGGCAGGCTAATATAAAGCTAGTAGTAGGTAGCAGGCAGGCTAATATAAAGCTAGTAATAGGTAGCAGGCAGGCTAATATAAAGCTAGTAGTAGGTAGCAGTCAGGCTAATATAAAGCTAGTAGTAGGTAGCAGGCAGGCTAATATAAAGCTAGTAATAGGTAGCAGGCAGGCTAATATAAAGCTAGTAGTAGGTAGCAGGCAGGCTAATATAAAGCTAGTAGTAGGTAGCAGGCAGGCTAATATAAAGCTAGTAATAGGTAGCAGGCAGGCTAATATAAAGCTAGTAGTAGGTAGCAGTCAGGCTAATATAAAGCTAGTAGTAGGTAGCAGGCAGGCTAATATAAAGCTAGTAATAGGTAGCAGGCAGGCTAATATAAAGCTAGTAGTAGGTAGCAGGCAGGCTAATATAAAGCTAGTAGTAGGTAGCAGGCAGGCTAATATAAAGCTAGTAGTAGCCAGTAGGCAGGCTAATATAAAGCTAGTAGTAGGTAGCAGGCAGGCTAATATAAAGCTAGTAGTAGGTAGCAGGCAGGCTAATATAAAGCTAGTAGTAGGTAGCAGGCAGGCTAATATAAAGCTAGTAGTAGGTACTAGGCAGGCTAATATAAAGCTAGTAGTAGGTAGCAGGCAGGCTAATTTAAAGCTAGTAATAGGTAGCAGGCAGGCTAATATAAAGCTAGTAGTAGGCAACATACCAGGTCTGTAAAAGGTCATATCTGAGACAGTAAGTTCCTAGTTTCTCAATTCTCACAAAAATGTCCAAGTGATGTACTTTTCCCAGGAACATCTCTACTTCATTCTAACATTGTAGTTATACAGTCCATTTATTGTGTTTTCTCTATAGATTTAGGGAAGGCGGGGGTTGACTTTTGTTTGTTATGGTATAATGGTACATTTCTCCCTAACCCTTACCACCATCCATTAAGCTATTGCATAACCCATCTACAAATACACAACATTTACATTACATTTACGTCATTTAGCGGACGCTCTTATCCAGAGCGACTTACAGTTAGTGCATACATTATTATTTTCATACTGGCCCCCCGTGGGAAACGAACCCACAACCCTGGCGTTGCAAACGCCATGCTCTATCACAACATGACATGGCTTCATCTCTCTGCCCTTACTCTCAACCCACAGCATTCGTCCTCTTCATTACCTCAACACAAAACCCACTGGGCACAGACGTCATCTCAACATCTAGCATACTGTAATTTCGTTGAAACAACGTTGATTGAACCAGTGGGAAGCTGATATACACTATTGTAGTGGCATTTTTATTTTACCTTTATTTAACTAAGCAAGTCAGTTAAGAACAAATTATTATATACAATGATGGCCTACACCGGCCAAACCCGGACGACGCTGGGCCAATTGTGCGCCGCCCTATGGGACTCCCAATCACGGCCGGTTGTGATACAGCCTGGAATCGAACTAAGGGGTCTGTAGTGATGCCTCAAGCACTGAGATGCAGTGACCTTAGACCGCTGCGCCTCTCGGGAGCCCATGAGCTCCCCCACCACCATTATCAAGGATGGCTCCCACTCAACATGGCCTCAATGAGCACGGTTACATGCACACAATAATGTGATTATTGTGGATAGTCAGGTTAATATATGAGTTAGTTTAAAACGATTTCCCTAATAGTCCTGTGTACATGGACACATCTGAAATCAGGCTACTGAAAATCGGCAATCAAAATAAACGCGCTACCACAGTGACCATGTTATTTTTGCGAAGACTATTTGATTCTGAGTTCGGACATATAAAGTTTGTATGTGAAAACGATTTATAAGATGCATATTTTCAGTTTTTCCGAACTTGCGCCACCCGGTGCTGGCACATGAGCAGATCAAACACACCACTGGAACGCCAATGAAACTGTTTACATGTCCTAATAGTTTGAAAGATTGCTCAGAAAACCAGCTGTTATAATCAGCATATGTTTACTTCGATTATGACCTTACACCAATTAAGATAAGCAGAGTAAGGTACTTACACGACTGTTGCATAATCTGCCTTCTGCCATTAACAGTTAAATAGCAAATTGTTAGTGTGCATGTACATTTACTCAATGATTCACGCCCATGATTATTGAGGTTTTGAGATTCACACAATCTAAAAGGTAATGATTGTGTGAATCTCAAAACGTCAATGATCATGGACATGAATCAATCATTATTTTCAGGTAATGATTGTGTGAATCTCAAAACCTTCAACGTATACATAGCTCTGATGATTATGTTGAAATCAGATTGATGTAACAACGGGTTAGTCAGCTTAAGTCAATCTATTTAAGTTTAAGTTTTGCCCTAATTTCAATGTTTACAATGCTGGTTGAAATTAGATAAAAACAGTATTGGTTGATTACTTTTTTCAAATCCAGTGTATTTTCCATGTTGATTCCATGTCACAATATGTTGACAAATTCGGATGATTTAACCAGTGTGTGCCCAGTGGGTGGTTGTTTGTCCCTAAAGTACATACTAAGGCTGTTGGTTACATCCACAAACCAATAACTAATATGCCTACTGTATGAAATTGGTATGAAGTACAATGTTGTAGATATGTTGCCACAGAGGTTGGTGGTGGGGGTTATTGAACTGGCTTCCCACTGTGTAAAAATTGGTTGAATCAACGTAGTATCCACGTAATTTCAACCAAAACATTTATTGTGATGATGTTGAATCAACGTGGAAAATACATTGGATTTGAACAAAGTAATCGACTTAACTTTCGTATTTTTTTCACCCAACTTTTAACCTAAATCCAATGACAGGGTGACATTTTTTGTTGATTTCACATTGAATTCACGTTAGTTGACAACTCAAACTAGATGTTGAACTGCCGTCTGTGCCCAGTGGGTTGGCTTTCTGGGACCAAGACTCCAACAATGACGCTTCACAAGTGCAACATTGTACAGTAGCAATACCCAAAATGTGTGAATAAGGAGGTACGTGACGGAGTGGATAATCTTGCAAAAATGTATCTCAATGCCTGGAGGAAAGCTGTTCAAGTGCTCATGAAAAATGTTTGGAATAGTTGACATATGAATGTTTATTTCACCAGCTGTTGCTAACTTGCTACTGTCTAGTTGGAATAGGAGTCAAACAGATAACTGTCAAGGAACTTCAAAGACGACCAAGAATGTATGTAGCCTACCCTAGACATTTTAAAAGAGAAAGATAAACTATTTCATGAAGGGAATTCACCTCGAATGTAGACATCATCATCTGCCCTCATGAACCACTCGTATTTATCCAGGTAATGGTCGTGCATGTACTTCAACATCATAAATGACTTCTTCTGTGGCGGGTATGAATCATCTACACCTGTCAACGACACCACCGGGACAGGAATGGGCAGTGGGATTGTTTCAGAGCCCTCGCTGGAGAAGAACTCCACCTTCCCGGGGATGGAACTGGTCCACGTCCTGTGTGCAGCCACAGCGCGCGAATCAAGGTACTTTTTGGCTGTCATGACGCCGACATAGAGAAAATGATTAGGTTTGGAAATAGGTCCCCCGCCATCTCCACTACCGTTACCAGTCTTGTAAACGTTCTCTTCCTCCTCTTCACTGCCCTCTTGGCTGGACAGGTTATTCTCCGGGTCTTTACGTAACGCATTACTTGCGGTGCTTCCGATGATTTCGGGCACTTTACCGATGCCAGCAGCATTACTGTAGTATGAGCATATCGACGACTTCTTTCTTTTCCCACTGATTTCCACTACCCTGGGGACAATTAGCCAAGACGCCGCTGTAAACCCAAGAAAGACCCCTACAATTACGCCCATCCACGGTCTTCTAGACCTAACGGCCATGGTTGAATAGAAATGGAGAGTTTAAATATGGTATAGACAAAATATATCCTCCGAGAAGTGCTCACTGGATATAGCTGTTTTACACCGAGCAGTTTCCATAAATGGTTATCACTCATCTGCGAAGTGCATTAGATGAGTAGTGTTACCTGAAGGTAAGAGTGTATCCCCACCTCCGTGGATAACATCCTTAAAATGTATCCAACGAGCCATTTATCCGCAGATAATCTATTAGTATCGGTAGACTGCCATGTCACAGTTCCGGGGAAACGTCCACTGAGTAGCTACAGTAGGTCGCTGGCAAAAGCTTCTTTATTTGTAATGTCCAGGGCGACGGAAGAAGTTGCTGTGCAGTCCGAATGAAATGCAACGTTGTAGACCACAACTCCTCATTACTTTCCAGTGGATAGGCTACATTGTTCCTCCATGCGCAAGAATTTCTCCCAAAAGTTAACTCCACTCATTTCAGGCAACTCGATTTGATTTGTTACCGCTGTCAAATATGAGCGTTCTCCTCAGTCTTGAAATGTCACGAATACAGTTTTGTTTGTGCACACTGTCGCTAGGTAGGTATATGCTACCTAAAGCTGGTTTATCCGCCCCTGACTCGCCATTTTGTTTACAGATTGACGTCAGGGTAAATAACTTTTCATATCCTCCGTCCCTCTTCTCTAATTTCTCTGCGTTTCAGGAACAGGCAATCAGTAGTAGCCTATGCATATTCATTGCTGAGAGAAGTAACGGGAGAGTGTCTTCCTTCTGGGCAGGCAGACAGAGGGCGGAGCGAAACAGAGCTGTTCCTCTTCACTGTGTGATGTCCGAATGAGACCCGTAATGGAAAGTGAGGCAACATCAGTTGAACATTGTTGCATTCAGCCACACCACATAAACCCTACATCTCAAGCAAGTAGTCTAGCCTAGCCTATAGCCAAAACAGTAAATATAACCTACATTTCCATAATCACATATTTTCACAGCATTAGAATGTTCTGTATGGGATTTGAGCCCTTGAGGTCCACTGTGTTGTGTCGCCCTCTTGTGGTAGCGCACTATAGGTTTACAGCGTCAGGAGTTTGTCAAGCTGAAAGTGAGCAAACTGTAGCCTACTACTACTACAATACAGTATGACAATGTATGAAAATTGCAACAAAACAATACAATGAACAGTCTTTGTGTAAAAATGAATGCTGACTTTATTTAAAATAAAATAAAAAGAAGACATAAGTTCTGTTGTGAAATGATAGGTAACATTGAACACCAGATTGATGTGGCAGATATAACTGATAAGAACGGCACACTCAAAACAAAGGCTCGTCCCAAATGACACCCTATTCCCTACGTAGTGCACTACTTTTGACCAGGGCCCAATAGGGCTTTATATAGGAAATAGGGTGCCATTTGGAACGCCCCCCTATGTCTGACCTCCAGCTGCTGGTGTTTTATACAATATATTGATAATGGTGCTGGAGGATACGCTGCACCTTGACAGATGACTAACTCTGAGCACCAGTCCTGTAATCAGAGAGTGAATCTCCATGCAGTCTTATACCCCTTTTTATACAGAAATGTTGCCACACACCTGCAACAGTGATGTTCAGTGTCATTCAAGTACCTGTACTCAGACCTACTCTCAAATTGCACCAACCTCATACGCTCTCTAACCTTCAGGGCCCATACTCACAGGAGTCTCAGTCAGAGCAGTCCTGATTATAGGGTCAGATGTCCCTTTTAGATTATAATGACTGAGATTATATGGACAGGAGGGACCTGATCCTAGATCAGAACTCTGACTCTGAGATGCTTTGTGGCGCAGTGGTCTAAGGCACTCCATCGCAGTGCTAGCTGTGCCACTAGAGATCCTGGTTCGAATCCAGGCTCTGTCGTAGCCGGCCGCGACCGGGAGACCCATGGGGCGGCGCACAATTGGCCCAGCGTCGTCCAGGGTAGGGGAGGGAATGGCCGGCAGGGATGTAGCTCAGTTGGTAGAGCATGGCGTTTGCAACGCCAGGGTTGTGGGTTCGATTCCCACGGGGGGCCAGTATGAAAAAAATAAAATAAAAAATAAATTAAAAAATAATTTAAAAAATAATGTATGCACTCACTAACTGTAAGTCGCTCTGGATAAGAGTGTCTGCTAAATGACTAAAATGTAAATGTAATGCTTTGTGACTATGGGGACCAGGACTGTGTGACCAACACCCGATTCAAATAAACAACTAATCATGATCCATCAGGTGTGAAAAAGCTCAGTTTCCCCATTCTTACCTGGTCGTCTTATTTACAAGACAATAAGCACTTGTGAATCATGACAGCTCATATGTCTCCTCTCATGTCTTTCACAAATGTGAGGGTGTGAACAATGTACCACAATAGTCCAAATAAGCAACGCGTTTCAAAACACATACAGCCCCACTGTACAGGTTATAGTGAATGATGAGACATCCTAAACCCTTTTTGAAAGAATTTGACCCACCTTGGCATGATTCTACAAATCAGTCACGGCTCCTTTAGATTTTTGGTGACTACAATTGGCACTGTGATGATGACAATGATTACGCACACTGACAGAATGACGCAGGTCAGTATTTTGCAAAGTCTGTTCCTTTTCATCTCGGCTTCTTTCTTCTTTAACAAGGAGTCATAACCAGGTGTGTAGAGATCCTCCAACCAGAAATCTAGATCCTGTGGCCCTTTTTCTTCTTCCTGAAACAAAAGGGAGACTTTGAAAGTGTAACAACAACATCGCGACACTGTCATCACAGGTAGGTAATAACACTTGATGACAGGTTATGACACATTTTCAATGACAATGGATATAGCTACTTATAGCTTCATGACATGTTAGTTGTCATGAGCTGAGGTCAGCTGTTATAGGCAGTTATAATGGTGTATGTCACATTAGATGTAATGATTATGACTGTTGCATGTAAGCATATCCACTTCAAGGAAAGTGTTAGCAAAAGAGACGTCTTGTAACAAGCTATGAAGTAAAATACATGCATTTCAATGTAAATTCTAAATAAAAAAGTACTTTATACATTATACATTTATACATGAGTAATAATCAGTAGATTTCATGGTAATAATAGTAAAACAATAGCCTACATCATAAATAAAACAGTACATCAAACTAGACATTGTGCATTATACATACACTACCAGTCAAAAGTTTGGACACATCTACTCATTCAAGGGGTTTTCTTTATTTTTACTATTTTCTACATTGTAGAATAATAGTGAAGACATCAAAACTTTGAAATAACACATATGGAATCATGTAGTAACCAAAAAAGTGTTAAACAAATCAAAATATTTTTTATATTTGAGATTCTTCAAAGTAGCCACCCTTTGCCTTGATGACAGTTTTGCACACTCTTGGCATTCTCTCAACCAGCTTCATGAGGTAGTCACCTGGAATGCATTTCAATTAACAGGTGTGTCTTCTTAAAAGTTAATTTGTGGAATTTCTTTCCTTCTTAATGTGTTTGAGCCAATCAGTTGTGTTGTGACAAGGTATGGGGGTATACAGAAGATAGCCCTATTTGGTAAAAGACCAATACGGAACATTTCAAGAACTTTGAAAGTTTCTTCAAGTGCAGTCGCAAAAACCATCAAGCGCTATGATAAAACTGGCTCTCATGAGGAACACCACAGGAATGGAAGACCCAGAGTTTTCTCTGCTGCAGAGGATAAGTTCATTAGAGTTACCAGCCTCAGAAATTGCAGCCCAAATAAATGCTTCACAGAGTTCAAGTCACAGACACATCTCAACATCAACTGTTCAGAGGGGACTGTGTGAATCAGGCCTTCATGGTCGAATTGCTGCAAAGAAACTACTACTAAAGGACACCAATAATAAGAAGAGACCTGCTTGGGCCAAGAAACACAAGCAATGGACATTAGACTGGTGGAAATTTGTCCTTTGGTCTGGAGTCCAAATTTGAGATTTTTGGTTCCAACCGCCGTGTCTTTGTGAGACGCGGTGTGGGTGAACGGATGATCTCCGCATGTGTAGTTCTCACCGTAAAGCATGGAGGAGGAGGTGTTATGGTGTGGGGGTGCTTTTTCTGGTGACACTGTCTGTGATTTATTTAGAATTCAAGGCACACTTAACCAGCATGGCTACCACAGCATTCTGCAGTGATAAGCCATTCCATCTGGTTTGGGCTTAGTGGGACTATCATTTGTTTTTCAACAGGACAATGACCCAACACACCTCCAGGCTGTGTAAGGGCTATTTGACCAAGAAGGAGAGGGATGCATCAGATTGCCTTATCCTTCACAATCCCCCGACCTCAACCCAATTGAGATGGTTTGGGTTGAATCGGATGGCAGAGTGAAGGAAAAGCAGCCAACAAGTGCTCAGCATATGTGCGAACTCCTTCAAGACTGTTGGAAAAGCATTCCAGGTGAAGCTGGTTGAGAGAATGCCAAGAGTGTGCAAAACTGCCATCAAGGCAAAGGGTGGCTATTTGAAGAATCTGAAATATAAAATATCTTTTGATTTGTTTAACACCTTTTTGGTTACTACATGATTCCATATGTGTTATTTCATAGTTTTGATGTCTTCACTGTTATTCTACAATGTAGAAAATAGTAAAAAAATAAAGACAAACCCTTGAATGAGTAGGTGTGTCCAAACTTTTGACTGGTACTGTACGTACATTGCCCAATTACTACAAATGTACAGTATAAAATGTACAATAATATTGTACATTTTACAAATTTACAGTATAAAATGTACAATCATATTGTAAATGTTATACTGTACATTTGTAGTAATGGAGAAATGTACAGTATGTATAATGCACTAGTTTGATGTACTGTTTTATTTATAATGTAGGCTATTATTTAATACAATGTATTGTTTTATTCCTGTTTGGACCCCAGGAAGAGTAGCTGCTGCCTTGTCAGCAGCTAATGGGGATCCTAATAAATACTAGACACTAAATCAACCACTTTGAATACTGTAGTTGCAGCAACTTTGCCCATGGAAGGTGACTACATCTTTATCAACGCATCAGCACATACCGGATTTCTGATTTTATTATGGATATGGGAAAGAGAGTCTGTCAACTCAGCATTCATTCACACCCACTTTAAAGTCCCTGATCCCCCTGGTCCCCAGCCTTCTCAAAAATAGACTTTAGAAAACTATTGGCTGTATCCCAAATGGCATGTTATTACCTACATAGTGCACTACTTTTGACCAGGGCTCTATATAGGGAATAGAGTGCCATTTGGGGCATTAGCTTTTCATACCTGTCATTATTCTATAATCCGTTCCGCAACTAATCAAAAACTGCTACTCGAGTCGAGACAGTCCTTTAGAGTCGAGAAAGTTCCTTATAGTTGAGACAGTCCGTTAGAGTTGAGACAGTCCGTTAGAGTTGAGACAGTCCGTTAGAGACAGTCCGTTAGAGTTGAGACAGTTCGTTAGAGTTGAGACAGTCCGTTAGAGTTGAGACAGTCCGTTAGAGTTGAGACAGTCCGTTAGAGACAGTCCGTTAGAGTTGAGACAGTTCGTTAGAGTTGAGACAGTCCGTTAGAGTTGAGACAGTCCCTTAGAGTTGAGACAGTCCGTTAGAATTGAGACAGTCCATTAGAGACAGTCCGTTAGAGACAGTCCGTTAGAGTTGAGACAGTCCATTAGAGTTGAGACAGTCCGTTAGAGTTGAGACAGTCCGTTAGAGTTGAGACAGTCCATTAGAGTTGAGACAGTCCGTTAGAGTTGAGACAGTCCGTTAGAGTTGAGACAGTCCCTTAGAGTTGAGACAGTTCGTTAGAGTTGAGACAGTCCATTAGAGACAGTCCCTTAGAGTTGAGACAGTCCCTTAGAGTTGAGACAGTCCCTTAGAGTTGAGACAGTCCCTTAGAGTTGAGACAGTCCGTTAGAGACAGTCCGTTAGAGTTGAGACAGTCCCTTAGAGGTGAGACAGTCCATTAGAGACAGTCTGTTAGAGTTGAGACAGTCCCTTAGAGTTGAGACAGTCCGTTAGAGACAGTCCGTTAGAGTTGAGACAGTCCGTTAGAGTTGAGACAGTCTGTTAGAGTTGAGACAGTCCGTTAGAGTTGAGACAGTCCCTTAGAGTTGAGACAGTCCGTTAGAGTTGAGACAGTCCCTTAGAGTTGAGACAGTCCATAGAGTTGAGACAGTCCCTTAGAGTTGAGACAGTCCGTTAGAGACAGTCCGTTAGAGTTGAGACAGTCCCTTAGAGTTGAGACAGTCCGTTAGAGACAGTCCGTTAGAGTTGAGACAGTCCGTTAGAGTTGAGACAGTCCGTTAGAGTTGAGACAGTCCATTAGAGTTGAGACAGTCCGTTAGAGACAGTCCGTTAGAGTTGAGACAGTCCGTTAGAGTTGAGACAGTCCGTTAGAGACAGTCCGTTAGAGTTGAGACAGTCCCTTAGAGTTGAGACAGTCCGTTAGAGACAGTCCGTTAGAGTTGAGACAGTCCCTTAGAGTTGAGACAGTCCGTTAGAGACAGTCCGTTAGAGTTGAGACAGTCCGTTAGAGTTGAGACAGTTCGTTAGAGACAGTCCGTTAGAGACAGTCCGTTAGAGTTGAGACAGTCCCTTAGAGTTGAGACAGTCCGTTAGAGACAGTCCGTTAGAGTTGAGACAGTCCGTTAGAGTTGAGACAGTCCCTTAGAGTTGAGACAGTCCATAGAGTTGAGACAGTCCCTTAGAGTTGAGACAGTCCGTTAGAGACAGTCCGTTAGAGTTGAGACAGTCCGTTAGAGTTGAGACAGTCCGTTAGAGTTGAGACAGTCCGTTAGAGTTGAGACAGTCCGTTAGAGACAGTCCGTTAGAGTTGAGACAGTCCGTTAGAGACAGTCCGTTAGAGTTGAGACAGTCCGTTAGAGACAGTCCGTTAGAGTTGAGACAGTCCGTTAGAGTTGAGACAGTCCGTTAGAGACAGTCCGTTAGAGTTGAGACAGTCCGTTAGAGACAGTCCGTTAGAGTTGAGACAGTCCGTTAGAGTTGAGACAGTCCGTTAGAGTTGAGACAGTCCGTTAGAGTTGAGACAGTCCCTTAGAGTTGAGACAGTCCGTTAGAGTTGAGACAGTCCCTTAGAGTTGAGACAGTCCGTTAGAGTTGAGACAGTCCCTGGAGGCTTTTGAAAATGACATTTTCCTCAACTATTCTCCTCAGCCAATGTGTTCGGTTCCCATCCGTCAATGGAGATGTGCTATAACAGCAACTTTCACACAAAATCTGGGGACGAGCCTGACTTATTGCGCTGTGATTCAGTAATAAAGAGAATATATAAGAGCGTCTGCTAAATGACGTAAATGTAAATGTAATATCCCTCACTGCTCTGTGATTCAGTAAGACAAAATATCCCTCACTGCTCTGTGATTCATTAAGACAAAATATCCCTCACTGCTCTGTGATTCAGT
>NC_139991.1:74435800-74450800 GCF_964263955.1 Coregonus lavaretus
ACGAAGCTTTCAATTTGTATTTATTTATATAGTTGTTTTGAGGACAACTTTGAGCATTCAAGCAAAATCCAAGCAATACAATATGACGTGGAAACCATAGGAACAAACAAATAATGGAGAATCTATTTTATTTTTTCGCAGAAAGATGATATGCAGGCAGTTTATTCTCCTACACAACTGCAAGATAATTACGAGACAATGCTACATATAGGTACGTAGGAGCCATTTAAAAAAAAAAAATGACACGGTCTTACAGTGAAAAATGCTATAAAAGGTCAATTTTAATTCAATTCAACGACACTCAACTTCAACTTTGTTTTCAGCCAATGACAGAAGGTATAAACCAAGCAGTATTTTTTTGCACCATGTGACGCCTAGATTGAGGGCTCATGGGAACCAGAGTGGGGTGAAGTTGCCCCCTAGACACTGATCTAGGGTCAGTTAAGTATTTTCCCCTCTAATGGTTAAAGGTGAGGATTGGGGGAGGGGAAGCTGATCCTAGACCTGTACCTAGGGGGAAACTTCACCCCGGAGCCAAACCCATTACCAGTGCAGCAGTACTTCAGTGTAAACATGTACAGTGTTTCTTAGTTCTACATTATCTCTATTCAAGTAGAGGGCCGTGGAGTGATACACACTAGAAACAGTCATCGTTGTGTGAATAGCATATACAGCAGATTGTTCTAGTGAAGCAGCTTGCTGTTCAGATGTTGCTGTTCAGATGTTGTCATTCTAACATTGACTTTAACATACAAGACAGCCTTGGGTTCATCCTAGTGTACACAACCAAGGTAGGCCATACTGTACTAACTATCTGACGGAAATGTGAATGATAGCTTACGATACGACTAAATAATGTCCCTTTAGCGCTTTTGAAACAAATTTTGAAATACTGATACAGATCATGTGATTTAAAATGGAGGATTATTTCCCTTTAGAAACCCTCCTGAAGACACTGAGATCCAAATCCTAACTTGGAGATCCGTGCGCGTAACTGGGATGCGTTCAGTTTGATTCAACGTTTGCTACGTTGCGTGACGGTTTGTACTGAACTACGTTTCACCCAAACGATGCACAGTGTACTGCAACAGCCTTTGAGGTATGTTTGCTCCCGTTTGGTGGGTGTGGCCTGATCAATATGGGTGTGGCCTGATAAATATGGGTGTGACCATTTGAAAATCGCAAAACTCGCGCAGCACACACACCATACAATCTCCCTCGCCACCACATTCAACTGGTCGTTCAGTACAGTACCATTTCCGTTGAATTAAAACGTTGAACACCGTTATGTGTGACGTACTGAACACACCCCTGATGTCAATGTTAGAGTTGAGGGAAAATTCAAGGTTTGCACAGATCTCAAAATTGGAACCTGTGACACAGAGAATTTGCCAAGATCATCCGAAAAACATTGAAGTCAAACATGGGTCTTCATCTTCAAGCTTTCCACACAACTGTTTCAGTCCAAACAGATCCTAAGTCAGCACCATTGTTAACATATGCATAGACAACATTAATTCAGTAAATGTTACAATATGGTCTTTTCTCCAACTTTAAGCAAGCCTCAGCCATTTGGCAACACTTCATGTTAAACCTAGAACCCAAAAGTACACTCATGAGCACCACATAAACACCACATCAACAGCACATTACTACAAAGAGACATTCAAGCTAAATAATATGTCCATAATAAGAATATATTTGCTGTCATTAATTAGAAGTATCATCAATTATCCAAATCCCTCCAAAGCCACATTGTTGCTTACAGTGTTCGACATTAAGCCAAACATGTACAAAGCAAATGAAGCACTGAAAGTCCTAAACCCTAAAACATAATATCAATCAAACGTAAGTGTCTTTGCAGCTGTAATGCTTTCAGTATTGCTTCAAAATGGACAGTATTGTGAATTCTGTTTGAGATAGATTAAACATACCATTTGTGTCTCTAAACACATTTTTGCTAAACTTGATTAAGGAGAAGAACGTCATTATATTTACTCAAGGCTGGAAACCAAAGTCTCAGCAGGGGCTATACCAAGCAGACAGCATGAAGTTCACCAACGCTGAAATAGATAGGAAAGTTTGTGGTCACATTCTTAAATAACGTAGGTGCAGGGACAAAGAAGTCAACTTGAGAAAAAAAAACTGAAAGTCCTGCACACTATTTATGCTCCCAAATACCACCTTTTATCAGACAACGTTTCCATCCACAAAGATCTTCATCAGGTCGTTTTGTCAGGTCGTTTTGTCAGGTCGTTTTGACAGGTTGTTTTGACAGGTTGTTTTGTCAGGTCGTTTTGTCAGGTTGTTTTGTCAGGTCGTTTTGTCAGGTCGTTTTGTCAGGTCGTTTTGTCAGGTCGTTTTGTCAGGTCGTTTTGACCTGACGAAGATCCTTGTGGATGGAAATGTTGTCAGATAAAAGGTGGTATTTGGGAGAATAAACATTGTGCGGGACTTTTTTTTTTTTTTAAGAAACTGATAGGAAACCAGTAGACCTAGATCCAATGGTACGCTTGATTAAGTTTGGACTTTGCACTTTTGGCACTATTGCATTGGTTACATTATACAGGGTTAACTAAATGAGTGGAAACTAAGTGGTATACCTTGATGGATTTTGTCTGATTTTCAATGTGATATGAATGAAGATAAATCAGAAAAAAATACAGTATGGAAAATAGTAAGAAATGTACAAAATATTAGCACAAGTTAACATGATTAAAAACAAAAACTTCTCCAAAAACACCAAAGAGTTGGATCCTTATGTAGATCTACAGTATATCAGCTCAACAGATCCCAGGTGAAGGCTGGTCAACAATTACACCCTCAAAAGAGATGTGCTTAGACCGACTCAATACCAATAACATGACATAGTATGGACTCAGTACCAATAACATGACATAGTATGGACTCAATACCAATAACATGACATAGTATGGACTCAATACCAATAACATGACATAGTATGGACTCAATACCAATAACATGACATAGGATGGACTCAATACCAATAACATGACATAGGATGGACTGAATACCAATAACATGACATAGAATGGACTCAATACCAATAACATGACATAGGATGGACTCAATACCAATAACATGACATAGTATGGACTCAATACCAATAACATGACATAGGATGGACTCAATACCAATAACATGACATAGTATCGACTCAATACCAATAACATGACATAGTATGGACTCAATACCAATAACATGACATGACATGTATGGACTCAATACCAATAACATGACATAGAATGACTCAATACCACAAACATGAAATCATATTGACTCAATACCAATAACACAATGTATTAATGACACATTTACAGTGCTTATAATCTACCGCTGGTTAGGTCGAAACGGGTGTGTTCTGTCCATCCTACATGTTGGAATAAGTGCACTTGATATACATAAATAGGATTTGACACCTAAGTTTGCCCCTGGAAGGACGGGGCGAGGGGATGAGTGGAGGGTCAACTTCTCTTCTGCATCTTCTGTGCGTAAAAGTCCCGGCAAGTTTCACAGCAGCGTTGATACCAGCGCATGTCTTGGCAGAGGTTCTTCTCGCGGATGACTTTGCAGTAAACCGGCCACTGGTCCCGTAAACACTTGAACGTCAGGGCAGCTACGGAGGATGGGAGGAGAGATTCAGTTTGGTTATTCCGGTGCATCACCAATAGGTGGCAGTATTATACACATTTCACAGAGAGGGCTTCCCTTCCTTTAATTTCAACTTTGCATTTATTTGAGATGAAATAAAAATATAATTACAAATCTATCATGTAAAACAGAGATTACAGTGAAAGTCCAACTGCCATGTTGTAATTTCAGGGCTGTCAAAAATAATGGGTATTATAGTAGCAGATTATTAGCCACACCTAAAACACAATGACTAAAGGATGATGGCTGACGCAGATTATTGCTGATTATTGCACATTGCTACATACTCAAGCAGTCCTATATTGTCCAAAAGCTTCCAAATAGTCTATTTCATAGGTCTGACTTATAGTCTCTCTCTCTCTCTCTCTCTCTCTCTCTCTCTCTCTCTCTCTCTCTCTCTCTCTCTCTCTCTCTCTCTCTCTCTCTCTCTCTCGCTCTCTCGCTCTCGCTCTCTCTGTCTCTCTCGTCTGTCTCTCTCTCTCCAGTAAAATCTGTCCTAAAAAAGCTCAGTCCATTAACACTAACACCCGTTTATACGAGCTCAGAGTTCTCAAGAGGACGCGAGTTCACGAGGATAACCTAATTTCATTTGTGTGTGGGGCTGCTGTGCTGGTTAGGGGAGTGGGTCGGTACTCTGCACGTTACATTTCTGCAACACACACTACTACTCTTTCGCACAATCAACAACATTATATTATGTCCGTTTCATCGCATTCCGTTTGCATTGGGCAGCGCTCTGAACAAACTCAGATCTCGGGGCATGGACACTGTGTTGACATAGTTCTTGAAGTGAACAGGCCCTGGTAATGAAGCCAGGAGTTGTAAACATCCCTCTGGGACCACCAACATGGGGGCTGCTTCCCAAATGACATTCTATCCCCTATGTAGTAGTGCACTACTTTTGACCAGGGCTGATTGGGGCTCTGGTCAAAAGTAGTGCACTACATAAGGAATAGGGTGCCATTTGGGACAGCCACGGTCTCTATCCACCCCGTAACATTCCAGAGGCGGCTAGAGAGGGCTGCCACTTCTTGTATGCGTCTCTATTCCCTAGTGCACTACCTTTGACCAGCCCCCCTATGGGCTCTGGTCAAAAGTAGTGCATTACATAGGGAATAGGGTGCCATTTGGGACTTAATCCTTCTCTCGATGGCGTTCTGCTGTTTTTGAGATGGCGTGAAGTCTCCACCAAGGCGAACACAAAAGGAACACAACACCCGTGGCTGGGGTGGGATTAGTGGGAACGCCATGGCGACAGACAGTAAAACAACTCACACCTCTTCATTCTTCTGTCTCCCGACATCTGAGTCATCCTTTTGACTTCATGGGAAAATTTCTGAGTCATCCTTTTTGGGTTCTTGGGAAATTAAACTGCTAAGTCTACCGTGCAGCTGTGCGGCTGAGGCCATTGTTATTGCGACTGATACACAGTAGTAGAGGTGTAACAGTGTTTCAAGTTTTTATTAGTTGTACGGGATACACATGGTATACACCGTCCAACGAAATGCTTACTTGCAGGTTCGTTCTCGAAAATGTAACTACAATAATAAATAATAATAATAATAAAAAAAGATGTTTAAATTTTTTTTTACAAATAAAAGTAAATGTCTCAGTAGAATAGAAGAAACATTTTAGCATAAGTACAGTGGGGAAAAAAAGTATTTAGTCAGCCACCAATTGTGCAAGTTCTCCCATTTAAAAAGATGAGAGAGACCTGTAATTTTCATCATAGGTACACGTCAACTATGACAGACAAATTGAGAAAAAAAAATCCAGAAAATCACATTGTAGGATTTTTAATGAATTTATTTGCAAATTATGGTGGAAAATAAGTATTTGGTCACCTACAAACAAGCCCGATTTCTGGCTCTCACAGACCTGTAACTTCTTCTTTAAGAGGCTCCTCTGTCCTCCACTCGTTACCTGTATTAATGGCACCTGTTTGAACTTGTTATCAGTATAAAAGACACCTGTCCACAACCTCAAACAGTCACACTCCAAACTCCACTATGGCCAAGACCAAAGAGCTGTCAAGGACACCAGAAACAAAATTGTAGACCTGCACCAGGCTGGGAAGACTGAATCTGCAATAGGTAAGCAGCTTGGTTTGAAGAAATCAACTGTGGGAGCAATTATTAGGAAATGGAAGACATACAAGACCACTGATAATCTCCCTCGATCTGGGGCTCCACGCAAGATCTCACCCCGTGGGGTCAAAATGATCACAAGAACGGTGAGCAAAAATCCCAGAACCACACGGGGGGACCTAGTGAATGACCTGCAGAGAGCTGGGACCAAAGTAACAAAGCCTACCATCAGTAACACACTATGCCGCCAGGGACTCAAATCCTGCAGTGCCAGACGTGTCCCCCTGCTTAAGCCAGTACATGTCCAGGCCCGTCTGAAGTTTGATAGAGTGCATTTGGATGATCCAGAAGAGGATTGGGAGAAGGTCATATGGTCAGATGAAACCAAAATAGAACTTTTTGGTAAAAACTCAACTCGTCGTGTTTGGAGGACAAAGAATGCTGAGTTGCATCCAAAGAACACCATACCTACTTTGAATCATGGGGGTGGAAACATCATGCTTTGGGGCTGTTTTTCTGCAAAGGGACCAGGACGACTCATCCGTGTAAAGAAAGAATGAATGGGGCCATGTATCGTGAGATTTTGAGTGAAAACCTCCTTCCATCAGCAAGGGCATTGAAGATGAAACGTGGCTGGGTCTTTCAGCATGACAATGATCCCAAACACACCGCCCGGGCAACGAAGGAGTGGCTTCGTAAGAAGCATTTCAAGGTCCTGGAGTGGCCTAGCCAGTCTCCAGATCTCAACCCCATAGAAAATCTTTGGAGGGAGTTGAAAGTCCGTGTTGCCCAGCGACAGCCCCAAAACATCACTGCTCTAGAGGAGATCTGCATGGAGGAATGGGCCAAAATACCAGCAACAGTGTGTGAAAACCTTGTGAAGACTTACAGAAAACGTTTGACCTGTGTCATTGCCAACAAAGGGTATATAACAAAGTATTGAGAAACTTTTGTTAATGACCAAATACTTATTTTCCACCATAATTTGCAAATAAATTCATTAAAAATCCTACAATGTGATTTTCTGGAATTTATTTTCTCCATTTGTCTGTCATAGTTGACGTGTACCTATGATGAAAATTACAGGCCTCTCTCATCTTTTTAAGTGGGAGAACTTGCACAATTGGTGGCTGACTAAATACCTTTTTTCCCCACTGTATAATTCCTGAAAGAACAATTTATAGACCAATATTTACACGTGTTTTAGGGATGGGGGAATTGGGGTGGGCAAGGGTTTAAATTGTGCAGTATTTAACAATAATAATGAGAGTCTGCTAGCATGAATGTATGTGTGTGTGTGTGTGTATGTGTGTGTGTGGATGAGTGTATATCTGTGTGGGTATGTGTGTGTGTGTGTGTGTGTGTGTGTGTGTGTGTGTGTGTGGATGAGTGTATATCTGTGTGGGTATGTGTGTGTGTGTGTGTGGATGAGTGTATATCTGTGTGGGTATGTGGGTGTGTGCGTGAGTGAGTGCATGCCTGCTAAGGTGCGGAGAGTCAGTGCAGGTGGTCAGTCCAGTTCAAGTGTTCAGCAGTCTGATGGCTTGTAGATAGAAACTCTCTCTGAGCCTGTTGGTATCAGACCTCATGGTCCGATACCGTCCGCTGGACGGTAAGGGAGTGAACAGTTCATGGCTGGGGTGTGTAGATGTCCTGGATGGGTGGGAGCACGGTCCCAGTGATGTACTGGATGGGTGGGAGCACGGTCCCAGTGATGTACTGGATGGGTGGGAGCACGGTCCCAGTGATGTACTGGACGGGTGGGAGCATGGTCCCAGTGATGTACTGGATGGGTGGGAGCACGGTCCCAGTGATGTACTGGACGGGTGGGAGCATGGTCCCAGTGATGTACTGGATGGGTGGGAGCACGGTCCCAGTGATGTACTGGATGGGTGGGAGCACGGTCCCAGTGATGTACTGGATGGGTGGGAGCACGGTCCCAGTGATGTCCTGGATGGGTGGGAGCACGGTCCCAGTGATGTACTGGATGGGTGGGAGCACGGTCCCAGTGATGTACTGGATGGGTGGGAGCACGGTCCCAGTGATGTACTGGGCTGTCTTCACCACTCACTGGAGGGCCTTGCGGTCGTGGACAGAGAAATTCCCGTAACAAGCTGTGATGAAACCGATCAGGATGCTCTCGATGGCGCAGCGGTAGTATTTGGAGAAGAGCCGGGGTGGAATGCCACATTTCTTCAGCCGACTTAGGAAGTAGAGACGCTGTAGCAACCTTTTGACAAGAGTGGTGGTGATGTTGGTCCATGACAAGTCCTCGATGATGTGGACGCAGAGGAACTTAAAACTGCTGACTTTCTCTACTGCGGTCCCGTTGATGTGGATCGGGGCATGTTCCCTGCATGGAAGTCAACAATCAACTATTTTGTTTTGCTGACGTTAAGGGAGAGGTTGTTGTCCTGGCACCACAATGCCAGTTAACTTACCTCCTCCTTATTGGCTGACTCGTCGTTGTTGGTTATCAGGCCCACAACCGTGGTGTCGTCAGCAAACTTGATGATGGACTTGGTGTCGTGCAAAGCCACGCAGACGTATGTGAACAGAGAGTACAGCAGAGGGCTGAGGGCACACCCCTGGCCCTGTGTTAAGACTCATTGTGGAGGAGATGTTGTTGCCAATCCTCACAGCCTGTGGTCTGCCCTAGAGGAAGTCCAGGATCCAGTTGCAGAGGGTGGTGTCCAGACCCAGGGCTCTGAGCTTGGTGTCGAGCTTGGAGGGAACAATAGTATTGTGTAAGGGTTGGTGTGAGGTGTGACCCAGGTGCGGTGCAGGATATGCAGTAGGCAGTAAGCAAGGATGGTGAAACAAGGATCTTTACTGGTGGCCCAAAAGCCAGGATACAAAACAACGGACTATTCACGAAAACATATGAGGAGCACAAAGGTCTCCAAAAAACAGACCGACAACAAACAATACGAAATACTAACTCTGACTGGAAAAACACAATGACACAGGGAGAACACTTCTCGAGTACCTGTAACTCTGTCACGTGATCCGACACTAATACGTACTGCTTGACATTCAGGAACTAGCAGAGAAAACTGAGCCAGGGAACACAGGGAAGTGAGGGCATAAATACACAGGTGAATCAGATAGACACAGGTGACACCAATAGGCAGATAATTAGTCCCGACTGTGAGTGAGGAGGTGCCTATGGTTGTTGGAGGATGACACCTAGTGGGTCTCTCCGGAACTGCGACCCACTCCTGTAACAGTATTGAATGCTGAACTGTAGTCAGTGAACAGCATTCTCACATAGGGTGTTTCCTCTTGTCCAGATGTGTTACGGCCGTGTGAATAGCGATGGAAATAGCATCTTCCGTGGATCTGTTGGAGCTGTAGGCAGCGGTAGGGTCCAGTGTGCCCGGCATGCTGACCTTGACGTGGGCCATGACCAGCCTCTCGAAGGGCACTTCATGATTACCGGGGCGATAGTCATTTGGGCATGTCACCTTGTTTTTTCTTGGGCACTGGGACGATGGTGGTGTCTCCTTGAAGCATATTGGGGGACAATGGACAGGTTGAAGATGTCTGAGAAGACGCCCGCCAGCTGGTAAGCACACACTCTGAGGACGTTGCCAGGGATACCATCTGGGCCACAGGTTTTGTGAGTATTCACTCTTTTTTGAGTTTTCCTCTCGTCAGCCTCTGAGCGTGAAAGCACCCGTTTGTCCGGAGCATGGCTCGGTATTGTCTGCCTCGAAGCGAGCATAGAATGTGTAAAGCTCATCTGAGAGGGATGCTTCAGTAGGCAAAACACAGCTGGATTTTGCATTTGTAGTCCTCGATGGTCTGTAGTCATTGACACGCGTGTCGCGAGTCAATTAAAGTTTGAGTCTGTATTGTCTTTCTGCGTCCCTAATGGATTTGCGGAGCTCGTACCTGCTTGCCTTGTACTCATCGCTGCCACCGAGTCATCAGGATTCATTCTGCTGACATTGAATGCTGCAATACAGGCTCTCAGCATGCTATGGATATCTCCTTTCATCCAGGGTTTTTGGTTGGGATATGTCCGGGTTGTTATTGTGGGTAAAACATCATCAACACATTTCCTAATGAAGCCTGTGACAGACAATGTACACTTAGCGTACAAAACATTAAGGACACCTGCTCTTTCCATGACATAGACTGACCAGGTGAATCCAGGTGAAAGCTATGATACCTTACTGATGTCACTTGTTAAATCCACTTCAATCTGGGTAGATGAAGGGGAGGAGACAGGTTAATGAAGGATTTTTTTAAGCCTTGAGACAATTGAGACATGGATTGTGTATATGTGCCATTCAGGGGTGAATGGGCAAGACTCAATATTAGGAAGGTGTTCTTAATGTTTTGTACACTCAGTATATATTCCTTAATGTTTGGAAGTCCTGGGTGGATGAATATTGGAACATATTCCAATCAGTATTCTCAAAACAGCATTGAGTCTGCCTCCTCTGTCCAACACCTCACTCGTCTGGGTTGGTGGCTCCCTCTTGAGTTGCTGCTTGTAGGTGGGGAGTAGGAACAGAGAGACATGATCTGATTGTATTGTAAAAAACAGTGATGATATTAGTTGCTATTGACTGCATGGTAATATGTATATCATACAAGTGGTATTGGTCCTATATCTATGGTAACTGTGTGGATTATGGGCTAGCTTTTTGTCTAAGCATGTTTACATAGTATCTGTGTTTTATTTTATACTTTGTAGCCCTAATCTCACATTGAACAGACTATTGAGCAGACAATTGTCTGTTTTTGCATTCAGTCTCTATTGTACCATTATACAGATTGTACCCCAACAGACGTATGTCTGTTCTAAAGAGAATGGATAAACATGGAATATGTAAAAAATGAATGTGAGTGAATAAAAAAAGTAAAATGAATGTGAGAGAGGCTTGAGGTACAAACTTTCATATTTTCCAGATTCCTGGAGGAGCTTAGCATTACCAGCTGTGAAGGTTTTAGGGGGGTGACGGAGGGGAGGAGGGGAGCAGGAGGGGGGAGCTGCTACCCTGGTGTACCACAGACACCCCTCCCTCCAGCTGCATCTCTGCTCGGGACGGGAACACGAGCCGGCGTCCTCTAATTATAAACATCATGCCATATAACTATAACTGCCCTCAGCCCCAACCTCAGCCTCAGCAGGCTCGGACTCAGCAGCCTCAGCCTCAGCCCCAGGCTCAGCAGCCTCAGCAGCCTCAGCCCCAGTCCCAACCTCAGCCTCAGCAGGCTCGGACTCAGCAGCCTCAGCCTCAGCCCCAGGCTCAGCAGCCTCAGCCCCAGTCCCAACCTCAGCCTCAGCCCCAGCTTCAACCTCAGCCTCAGCCTCAGCTTCAACCTCAGCCTAAGCCCTGGCCGCCCCAGCCTCAGCCTCAGCTTCAACCTCAGCCCTGGCCGCCCCAGCCTCAGCCTCAGCTTCAATCTCAGCCCCAGCCTCAGCCCCAGCCTCAGCTTCAACCTCAGCCTCAGCCCTGGCCGCCCCAGCCCCAGCCTCAGCTTCAACCTCAGCCCCAGCCTCAGCCCCAGCCTCAGCTTCAACCTCAGCCTCAGCCCTGGCCGCCCCAGCCTCAGCCTCAGCCCTGGCCGCCCCAGCCCCAGCCTCAGCTTCAACCTCAGCCCCAGCCTCAGCCCCAGCCTCAGCTTCAACCTCAGCCTCAGCCCTGGCCGCCCCAGCCTCAGCCTCAGCCCTGGCCGCCCCAGCCCCAGCCTCAGCTTCAACCTCAGCCTCAGCCCTGTCCGCCCCAGCAGCTCTTCCCCAGCTGCAATTTATGATAAACTATGCACACTCTTCCCAGAAGGCTTAACATTTTCGAACGACGTCGTCTGGAACCATCCAGGGATTGTGTCCCAAATGGCACCCTATTCCCTATATAGTGTACTACTTTTGACCAGGGCCCATAATGTTCTGGTCCAAAATAGTGCACTGTATAGGGAATAGGGTGCCATTTGGGACACACCCAGGGACGTGGGGGCAGAAGGGTTGGTGGAACGTGCAAACCGTGAAATTCACTGCAGGCTTAAAAAAAAAGGAAAATGGCAAGTGTGTCTGGGGTCAACGGAGGTCGTTGAGTGGTGTGTCTGGGGTCAACGGAGGTCGTAGAGTGGTGTGTCTGGGGTCAACAGAGGTCGTTGAGTGGTGTGTCTGGGGTCAACGGAGGTCGTTGAGTGCTGTGTCTGGGGTCAACGGAGGTCGTTGAGTGGTGTGTCTGGGGTCAACGGAGGTCGTAGAGTGGTGTGTCTGGGGTCAACAGAGGTCGTTGAGTGGTGTGTCTGGGGTCAACGGAGGTCGTTGAGTGCTGTGTCTGGGGTCAACGGAGGTCGTTGAGTGGTGTGTCTGGGGTCAACGGAGGCCGTTGAGTGGTGTGTCTGGGGTCAACGGAGGTCGTTGAGTGGTGTGTCTGGGGTCAACGGAGGTCGTTGAGTGGTGTGTCTGGGGTCAACGGAGGCCGTTGAGTGGTGTGTCTGGGGTCAACGGAGGTCGTTGAGTGGTGTGTCTGGGATCAACGGAGGTCGTTGAGTGGTGTGTCTGGGGTCAACGGAGGCCGTTGAGTGGTGTGTCTGGGGTCAACGGAGGCCGTTGAGTGCTGTGTCTGGCATGCTCGTGAATAGGCGGCATTATACAACGCAGCATAATCCCACAGCTTGAGGCTGCACATAATATTTTTCATGAAGTCATCAAAACATTGCACATTTAGATTGCCGGGGCCTCTGCCTTGCTCGGGAAGTGGTGGGCCAAACTTTCCACATCAACGCTGGCCAATTAATGGGTTTTGAACTGACTCGGAATGAGCTCGAGATACTTTGAGGATACTCTTTTGGAAACCCTACACAGCGCGATGTCTGTCAGAGAGCCCATTGTGCGCGAGACAAATGATGAATCTAATGGATTCGTACCATACTGAAATAATGAGGCAGAGCAACCCTTGGGAACTTTCGACGGACTTGGGAAGCTATGATAGATAAAAGAGCTCGAATGGTGATACAAGCTGCACCTGGGGAACGGTTATTTAAGTAGAAACAACAGGAACAAACAACAAGGATTATTGTTATTGTTAATTTATTAATTATTAATAATAAGTATTTTATTAGGTTATTATATTAATCTATAGATTAATTATTATCAGTATCAGGGTCAATCTATTTTATTTTATTTTTATTTCACCTTTATTTAACCAGGTAAGCCAGTTGAGAACAAGTTCTATAGATGAAGATAGAGCTCAACTTGTGTCTTAAACCCATGCAAGCATCAAGTGAGTTCAGGCCTTCTTTGATATTCAATCTTTAAGTCAAAGACTTTAAGTCAAAGAATAAACTGTGTTGATAAAAAAAACCTGACTCTGAAAAGAATGGGCAATTCTCCAATTCATTTTCTGAATAACATTTCTGAACTGAATTGGAATGGATCCCTACCCTGTTAAACATGAACTCAGGAGGTGGTGACGGTGATGACATCACGTGATACTTACCCAGGCGTGGCGAGGTGATGGTGTTGACGTTGATCCTCTCGTTGCACGCCTGTTGCTGACACGGCCGGTACGCCGCCGGCTTCTCCGACGTGAAGCACTCGTTGCCGTGGCGCCCGGTGATCTTGTGCATGCACTGGATAACCCGGGACTGCATGCCTTTACCACAGGTGACCGAGCACTGTCAAAACCGTAACACACAGCATAAGATCAGAGGCCCTGTCAACACTGTAACACACAGCATAAGATTATGTCAGTGGCCATAATGTCAAATATAATGCAAAATATAATGTGCTTACACTTTATAGTATGGTCCAATATTTACTTGTTGGTATGAGCTCATACTGATTAGATATGAACTCCCCTCACCTGGTTGTCTAGGTCTTAATTGATGAGTTAGGAACTCCCCTCACCTGGTTGTCTAGGTCTTAATTGATGAGTTAGGAACTCCCCTCACCTGGTTGTCTAGGTCTTAATTGATGAGTTAGGGACTCCCCTCGCCTGGTTGTCTAGGTCTTAATTGGACACACATTGAAAGGAAATAACAGCAGACATTTGATATCCGTTTGGTTATGAAAGCATTATGACTTTTGACCTCATGTTAAGCGTCACCCACCACAGCCCCTGGTCAGTGCCCCAGTATGTGAATGTATGTATGAGTGATCCATATAATGAGCTTGCATCACGCACTTGGGCCAAGACAAAAATCAGAGGTGAAAGACCTGCCAAGGCATGAGTGGAACACCGGCTTCAGCTCTTGGCTGCGGCCAGCCCGAGCTGTTTCAGTGGCCGGCTGCTGTTCGCCAAAACACAGAGAGACTCAGGCCTAAATATGTCCAACCCGGCAGAGACAGAGTGAATTTTATACAGGAGGCGCTGCGATGAATAGTGGCAGAGCCAGATGAATATAGCCTTGTAATCCCTTCTCCAATGTATTTAAAAAAAAAACAGCTTTCTAGACTTTAAAAAAGGTGGGGGCTGGGGAGATGGAGTCCGTCCGCTTTCAACTCGAGGCTTTTTCGACATGAGCTGACTTCGTAATGCATTTACGTGGAGGTGAGTGTTTAAATAACAGACAGCTGTTGTGAATAGAACAGCATGTTGGGGATCAGGCATGTCTGGACGGAGCGAGCAGCGAGAGAACGGCCTCGGCGGCGCTCCTATTCACCCGATACATTAGTCTGCTTTAGCCATACCGACGCTCGGGAAGATGGCAAATTCATCTCAGGGTTTGGCAGGGATATGACAGAGCACTCCCCATGACGATTTGTAGATTTCCAGATTTCCAGAGAGAAGAGAGAGAGAGAGGAGAGAGAGAGAGAGAGAGAGAGAGAGGAGAGAGAGAGAGAGAGAGAGAGAGAGAGAGAGAGAGAGAGAGAGAGAGAGAGAGAGAGAGAGAGAGAGAGAGAGAGAGAGAGAGAGAGAGAGAGAGAGAGAGAGAGAGAGAGAGAGAGAGAGAGAGAGAGAGAGAGAGAGAGAGTGATGTTTTTGCCCACAATCCCTTAGTTTGACTTGAAAATGACCCAAAAGATACACGCCTTTGAGCTGCTGAGATGTAGAGGTGGAATTACAACATGCAATAGACAGGAAATAATCGAATACGCTTTTGAAAAAGTCAAAGTAAGCCATGTATTTATATAAGGATCGATTTAGTTAAGATTTCCTAGGTGTGATTGAGTTCATTCCCATTTACTGTATATGGCTACAGTAGGCCATGAACATCTTATAACGACTATGTAAAGTATTCTAGGGGCACTTTTATTAGCATTACCACAAAT
>NC_139991.1:74462862-74480362 GCF_964263955.1 Coregonus lavaretus
TTTGTTTTCTTTTCAGAGCCAATTAAACAATAGAACATGAAGGTAAAACAGAAGGTTTAATAATAATGAATAATAAAATAATGAAAAATAAATGTCGGTTAAATTAATAAAGACACTTGTATTCTAGGGTTATTACAATGGTATATGGTCTGGTGAAATGTGACAATTTTAGTTGAGTTCTTTGTGTTTTAATTCCTTGCCGGAGGGGAAGGGGGGAGCGAACATGCACTGGCACTCTAGCACATAAGAGTTTTATGAGTGAAGGTTGTGTTTGTCCGGGGGGCATTAGCTAAGTCTTTACCTAGAGTTTGATGAGTGGAGGGCATGTCTGTCCACGGGGCATTCGCTAAGTCTTTACCTAGAGTTTGATGAGTGGAGGACATGTCTGTCCGGGGGGCATTAGCTAGGTCTAAACCTAGAGTTTGATGAGTGGAGGGCATGTCTGTCCACGGGGCATTAGCTAAGTCTAAACCTAGAGTTTGATGAGTGGAGGGCATGTCTGTCCACGGGGCATTAGCTAAGTCTAAACCTAGAGTGACCTTGCCTTTTACCGAATGACTCATCCACAAACAGGGGAAACCACAAATGCACCCTCCCACATAAACACAGCTGCAAACACTACAAATACTAGAAAGCTATGAACTCATGCACCCATACAATAATTTATCAATTTACTCCCCTTTGATAGTATTAACGGCTTTTCATCAACGGCATTATCAAAACAGAAGGATTTTCTCTCATCAACTTCTTACATAAACTTAATTCAACGGGGGCTGAGAAAGAGCAACAGTGTTTAATGTGTGAGAAAACCAAAACCTTCAAAACGAGAAATTGGAGCCACATGAGAGAGAATCTCGATTGAGATATTTTCTCCTTATCGATACTGTTAGAGAGCTGGTCGAGGCCTGGTTCCTTTAGTCTGCTGCCAGCAGGCCCTGAAACGGTGGGAGGAATGGAAGGAGCATGAGAAGGAGGGAGAAGGGAAGAAGGGATAGAGAGAGATGCTGGCAGCAAGGCCCGAGCCAGTGATCTGCAGGTGCTATACAGAGAGCTCAAAGGAATCTCAGCATCATTGCGTAAGCCCCTCTAAGTGCAGTGCCAAGGAGGGGATTCTGGGAGCTAGAATCTTTCTAAAACCTCTCTCTACATCAGCTTCTGGGGCTAAACATTGCCACATTAGCTTAAATAGCCCTGTCTATGTGAGTTTTGACTCTAGTGAGACTTTTTAAAAGTCGTAATGCAAAATGTGAATAGACTAAATGTATATCAAGTACATTCTGCCCATAAATTGAATCTTGAGCCGAACACTTTGACCACTTTATTTGTGCATTCTTGCTCACTGAAGTTCATAATCGTGTCATCTCAATGACTAGCTGGCGAGTTGTCGAGGGTTCCACTGCTACCTCAATTCTCCTTGCTACCGAGTGGGCATCTACGCAGACTCGACGCCCTCGCTAGCAGGCTTTACCAATGGATCTTGGGATTATTACTTAGCAACATAACTGACTGCAAGCTAGCTATTTTATAAAGTAGCTGGCTACACAATGGTTTAGAACTTTTGAATTTGACCAGGTGGCAGATGGGATTGCGCATTGTCTCAATTCTAATTCTGTCTAATTTGGACACTAGTGGTCACTACTGAACACATCAGCTAAATCTAATTTGGACACTAGTGGTCACTACTGAACACATCAACTAAGTCTAATTTGGACACTATTGGTCAATACTGAACACATCAGCTAAATCTAATTTGGACACTAGTGGTCACTACTGAACACATCAACTAAATCTAATTTGGACACTAGTGGTCACTACTGAACACATCAGCTAAATCTAATTTGGACACTAGTGGTCACTACTGAACACATCAGCTAAATCTAATTTGGACACTAGTGGTCACTACTGAACACATCAACTAAATCTAATTTGGACACTAGTGGTCACTACTGAACACATCAGCTAAGTCTAATTTGGACACTATTGGTCAATACTGAACACATCAGCTAAATCTAATTTGGACACTATTGGTCAATACTGAACACATCAGCTAAATCTAATTTGGACACTAGTGGTCACTACTGAACACATCAGCTAAATCTAATTTGGACACTAGTGGTCACTACTGAACACATCAGCTAAATCTAATTTGGACACTAGTGGTCACTACTGAACACATCAGCTAAGTCTAATTTGGACACTATTGGTCAATACTGAACACATCAACTAAATCTAATTTGGACACTAGTGGTCACTACTGAACACATCAGCTAAATCTAATTTGGACACTAGTGGTCACTACTGAACACATCAACTAAATCTAATTTGGACACTATTGGTCACTACTGAACACATCAGCTAAATCTAATTTGGACACTAGTGGTCACTACTGAACACATCAACTAAGTCTAATTTGGACACTATTGGTCAATACTGAACACATCAGCTAAATCTAATTTGGACACTAGTGGTCACTACTGAACACATCAACTAAATCTAATTTGGACACTATTGGTCACTACTGAACACATCAGCTAAATCTAATTTGGACACTAGTGGTCACTACTGAACACATCAGCTAAATCTAATTTGGACACTAGTGGTCACTACTGAACACATCAGCTAAATCTAATTTGGACACTAGTGGTCACTACTGAACACATCAACTAAGTCTAATTTGGACACTAGTGGTCACTACTGAACACATCAGCTAAGTCTAATTTGGACACTATTGGTCAATACTGAACACATCAACTAAATCTAATTTGGACACTATTGGTCACTACTGAACACATCAGCTAAATCTAATTTGGACACTAGTGGTCACTACTGAACACATCAGCTAAATCTAATTTGGACACTAGTGGTCACTACTGAACACATCAGCTAAATCTAATTTGGACACTAGTGGTCACTACTGAACACATCAACTAAATCTAATTTGGACACTATTGGTCACTACTGAACACATCAGCTAAATCTAATTTGGACACTAGTGGTCACTACTGAACACATCAGCTAAATCTAATTTGGACACTAGTGGTCACTACTGAACACATCAACTAAATCTAATTTGGACACTATTGGTCAATACTGAACACATCAGCTAAGTCTAATTTGGACACTAGTGGTCACTACTGAACACATCAGCTAAATCTAATTTGGACACTATTGGTCACTACTGAACACATCAGCTAAATCTAATTTGGACACTAGTGGTCACTACTGAACACATCAACTAAATCTAATTTGGACACTAGTGGTCACTACTGAACACATCAACTAAATCTAATTTGGACACTATTGGTCACTACTGAACACATCAGCTAAATCTAATTTGGACACTAGTGGTCACTACTGAACACATCAGCTAAGTACTCTCTCGATAAAGGGCTCTGTGGCCCAGTTTTCAATTTGAGATTCAGCCTTAGATCACAGAGGGACACCATCAAATCTGTTAACACAGAGCCACATGGTCACCACTTGACTTGTGTAAAGTGAACATGTGTAAATCACACTGAAACACAATATTCATAGAATAAATGCATTTTAATCCATATTTTCTATGATGTAAAAGAAATTGAGTGAGTAGTGCATCACAACTAAGAGTGACCATACCTCAGACCACACACCAGCCTCCCACACGGTGAGACAGTCCTGGCCCTCGCAGCGCTGTGTGGGGGCCGGCTTGGGGCCGGCACAGTCGCTATCCTTGGCTTTGACCAGGGTGCCGTTGGCTAGCTGCAGGGTGCAGGCAACCTGTCTGCTCTGAGAGCCTTTACCACAGGTACGAGAGCAAGACGTCCACTCAGTCATCATCCACCTGGAAGGGTAGAGAGCACATTAATACACAAACACTGTACACATACACATACACGTATGCAATATGCACACAGTACACACACACACACTACCAGTCAAAAGTTTGGACACACCTACTCATTATTCTTTATTTTTACTATTCTTTACATTGTAGAATACTATGAAATAACACATATGGAATCATGTAGTAACCAAAGAAGTGTTAAACAAATCAAAATATATTTTATATTTGAGATTCTTCAAATTGCCACCCTTTGCCTTGATGACAGCTTTGCACACTCTTGGCATTCTCTCAACCAGCTTCATGAGGTAGTCACCTGGAATGCATTTCAATTAATGGTGTGCCTTCTTAAAAGTTAATTTGTGGAATTTCTTTCCTTCTTAATGCGTTTCAGCCAATCAGTTGTGTTGTGACAAGGTAGTGGGGTATACAGAAGATAGCCCTATTTGGTAAAAGACCAAGTCCATATTATGGCAAGAACAGCTCAAATAAGCAAAGAGAAACGACAGTCCATCATTACTTTAAGACATGAAGGTCAGTCAATACAGAACATTTCAAGAACTTTGAATGTTTCTTCAAGTGCAGTCCCAAAACCCACGAAGCACTATGATGAAACTGGCTCTCATGAGGACCGCCACGGATGATCTCCGCATGTGCAGTTCCCACCGTAAAGCATGGAGGAGGAAGTGTTATGGTGTTGGGGTGCTTTGCTGCTGACACTGTGTCACGACTTCCTCCGAAGCTGCCAACTCTCCTTGTTCGGGCCGGCTTCGGCGTTCTTCGTCACCGGCCTTCCAGCCACTGCCGCTCCTCATTTCATCATTCCATTTGTTTTGTCTTGTCTATTACACATACCTGGTTCATATCCCCTCATCAGTACCTGTATAAGTGTTCCCTCTGCCCCCTTGTCTTTGTGTGTGATTGTTTATTGTGGAGGATAGAGAAGCTCGGTGGAGCTCCGTGTATTTTGTATCGCCTTGTATTTTCCAGTGCGCCTGTTTTGCGCCCTGGAGTGTTTTGACGCATTACTTCGTAACTCTGTGTTTCAGAATAAATCCTGTTATTCTGTGATTTACCCTCCTGCGCCTGACTCCTTCAAAATAACCTCATCACAGAATCACCCACCCAGACATGGAGTCAGCAGGAGAGGAGCACCTGCTTGGAGTCGTGGCACGGGTCCAGGAGCATTCGACGATGCTAGCCAGCTTGGGAGAAGCGATGGATCGGGTTCTCCAGATCTTCCAACGCCTGGAGAGGAGAGGACCCGATCTTTCGGGGCCAGCTGAGCGACCGGATCCAGCCACCCACACCCCAGCACCCAGAGGGATTCATATATCCCGACCATGGGATTTTGACGGGACAACTGCCCTCTGCCAGGGATTCCTCCTACAACTGGATTTATACTTCTTGAACATCAGCCCGGCTCCATCGGAGCGGTAGAAGGTGTCCGCCCTCGTTTCCTGCCTCTCGGGGAAAGTCCTGGAGTGGGCCAACGCGGTCTGGAGTGAAGAAGGAGCCGCGTTGGACAACTACGGGGAGTTTGCTCGCCTCTTTCGGGCCGTCTTCGATCACCTGCCCGAAGGTAAAGAGGCGGGCGAGCAGCTGGTCCATCTGAGGCAGGGGACGAGGACCGCGCAGGACTTCACCCTGGAGTTTCGGTCTGTGTGGAACGAGCGGGCCCTCATCGACCACTTCCGGTGCCATCTACGAGAGGATGTCCGAAGGGAGCTAGCCTGCCGGGACACCACATTGTCTTTCAATCAACTGTTGGACATTGCCATCCGGTTGGACAATCCGCTTCCTCAAGTTTCTTTTTTGTGAAGAAGAAAGACAGAGGTCTGCGCCCTTGCATTGATTACCGAGCACTGAACACGGGGACAATACGTTATAGGTATCCTCTACCCCTCATTCCATCTGTGATAGAGTCAATGCATGGGGTGTGCTTCTTCACAAAATTAGATCTCCGGAGTGTGTACAACCTGGTGCGTCTCCGAGAAGGGGACAAGTGGAAGACAGCATTCAGCACAACCACGGGCATTACGAATACGTGGTGATACCGTATGGTTTGATGAATGCTCCATCCGTTTTCCAGTCCTTTGTGAACGAGGTGTTTTGGGAAATGCTTGGTCGCAGTGTAGTGGTCTACATCGATGACATTCTGGTGTATTCCGCTACGAGCACCGAGCATGTGTCCCTGGTTTGCAAAGTGCTGGCCCGACTGTTGGAACATTACCTTTATGCCAAGGCAGAAAAGTGTCTGTTTTTCCAACAGTCCGTCTCCTTCCTCGGATACCGCATTACCACCTCAGGTGTGGAATGGAGGGAGATCACATTTCAGCCGTGCGTAATTGGCCGACTACAACCACGGTCAAGGAGGTCCAGTGCTTTATTGGCTTTGCCAACTACCATCAGAGGTTTATCCAGGGCTTTGGCAAGGTCGCAGCTCCCATCACATCTCTGTTGAAGGTTGGGCCGTCCCGGCTCCGCTGGTCTGCTGAGGCTGACAGGGCCTTCAGTAACCTGAGGGTTCTGTTTACCTCAGCCGGGGTACTGGCCCATCCCGATCCATTACTACCGTTCATAGTGGAGGTGGATACGTCCGAGGTAGGGGTAGGCGCTTTCCTATCTCAACGCTCGGGCACGCCACCCAAGTTCCGCCCCTGTGCCTTCTTCTCCAAGAAGCTCAGCCCGGCGGAGCAGAACTATGACGTTGGTGATCGGGAGCTGTTGGCTGTTGTCCGAGCCCTGACCGTGTGGAGGCTGAACCCTCGCCAGGCCAAATGGGCCCTATTCTTCACCCAGTTTGATTTTACACTATCTTACATCCCGGGTACGAAGAACGTGAAGGCAGACGCACTGTCACGGCTGTACAAGATAGAGGAGAGGCCCATAGACAACACCCCCATACTCCCGGCCTCTTGCATTGTGGCACCTGTAGTGTGGGCGATGGACGCAGACATAGAGCGGGCGTTACGCACAGAGCCATCTCCACCTCAGTGTCCAGCTGGGCTGCAGTACCTGCCATCTCTTGTCCGTGACCATCTGATCTATTGGACACACACGTCCCCCTCCTCTGGTCACCCAGGTATCGGTTGTACAATGTGCTGCCTGACCGGAAAGTACTGGTGGCCTACCTTGGCTAAGGACATGAGGGTATATGTCTCCTCCTGCTCGGTGTGCGCCCAAAGTACGGCACGTAGGCACCTCCCAGCGGGTAAGTTACAGCCCAGTTCCACAATGGCCATGTTCCCACCGGTGAATTGACTTTCTCACTGATCTTCCCCTCTCTCAGGGTAACACCACCATGCTGGTCGTTGTGGACCGCTTTTCAAAAGCCTGCCGCCTCCTTCCTCTGCCCGGTCTCCCCACGGCCCTGCAGACTGCGGAGGCCCTGTTTACTCACGCCTTCCGGCACTACGGGGTGCCAGAGGACATAGTGTCTGACCGGGGTCCCCAGTTTACATCCAGGGTCTGGAAGGCGTTCATGGAACATCTGGGGGTCTCGGTCAACCTGACCTCTGGGTTTCACCCCGAGAGTAGTGTGCAGGTGGAACGGGTGAATCAGGATGTGGGTAGGTTCCTGCGGTCCTACTGCCAGGACCGGCCGGGGGAGTGGTCGGTGTTCTTGCCATGGGCAGAATATGCCCAGAACTCTCTCCGCCACTCCTCCACTAACCTATCGCCCTTTCAATGTGTTTTAGGTTATCAGCCGGTTCTGGCACCGTGGCATCAGAGCCAGACCAAAGCTCCTGCGGTGGATGACTGGTTTCGGCGCACAGAGGAGATGTGGAACGCTGCTCACGTCCACCTCCAGCGCGCCGTGCGTCGCCAGAAGGCCAACGCTGACCGCCACCGCAGTGAGGCCCCGGTCTTGGTACCGGGTGATCGGGTCTGGCTCTCGACCTGGAATCTGCCCCTCCACCTGCCCTGCCGGAAGCTGAGCCTGCGGTTTGTGGGGCCGGAGGAGGATAAACGAGGTTACATATAGGTTATTACTCCCTCCAGATTACAGCATTAACCCCTCGTTCCATGTGTATCTCCTCAGGCTGGTGGTGGCTGGTCCGCTCCAGGAGTTGAGGTGCGGGAGGTTCCTCCGCCCCCTCTGGACATCGAGGGGGCCCCGGAGTACTTCGTCCATTCCATCCTGGATTCGAGGCGTCGGGTGGGGGGCCTTCAGTACCTCATGGAGTGGGAGGGGTACGGTCCGGAGGAGCAGTGCTGGGTTCCAGTGAGGGATATCCTCCCTATTGCGGGATTTCCACCGTCGCCATCCGGCTCGCCCTGTTCCGTGTTCTCCTGGCAATCCCCGAGGCCAGTGTCGGCGCGCTGCTGGAGCTGCGTGTCAAGGGGTTTCAGAATAAATCCTGTTATTTTGTGATTTACCATCCTGTGCCTGACTCCTTTGAAATCACCTCATCACACACTGTCTGTGATTTATTTAGAATTCAAGGCACACTTAACCAGCATAGCTACCACAGCATTCTGCAGCGATACGGCATCCCATCTGGTTTGGGCTTAGTGGGACTATCATTTGTTTTTCAACAGGAAAATGACCCAACACACCTCCAGACTGTGTAAGGGCTATTTGACCAAGAAGGAGAGGGATGGAGGGCTGCATCAGATGACCTGGCCTCCACAATCCCCCGACCTCAACCCAATTGAGATGGTTTGGGATGAGTCGGACGGCAGAGTGAAGGAAAAGCATCCAACAAGTGCTCAGCATATGTGGGAACTCCTTCAAGACTGTTGGAAAAGCATTCCAGGTGAAGCTGGTTGCGAGAATGCCAAGAGTGTGCAAAGCTGTCATCAAGGCAAAGGGTGGTATTTGAAGAATCTCAAATATAACATATATTTTGATTTGTTTAACCCTTTTTTGGTTACTACATGATTCCATATGTGTTATTTCATAGTTTTGATGTCTTCGCTATTATACTACAGTGTAGAAAATTGTAAAAATAAAGAAAAACCCTTGAATGAGTAGGTGTGTCCAAACTTTTGACTGGTACTGTACACACAGTATATATCACAAAGACAACATCTCTCCCCACAACAACCACCTGCTTTGTGTAAACAATGTGGCCACCAGACCTCATTCCCATTCAACAGCGAAACCTAAGCCGAGGAGCAGGAAAGTGAACGGGGAGTGTATGTGTGTGTGTGTCTGTGTGTATGTGTGTGTGTGTTTGTATGTGTGTGTGTGTGTGTGTGTGCGCGAAAAGGAGGGGGGGGGGGGGGGATCTCATCTCAGTGTTAATGGCATCCCATAAACAGACAACCAGGCCCAAGCCCAGCCCTAGAGGAAGGCTACCAGGCTGGTTCTGACGTAATGTGGCCCCATCTGGGTGACAGATGTGCAGTCAGAGGCACCAGTGAGAGTCCGGTTCTGCTGGTGGATGATGCTCCATCCAAGCCTCCCCTCGGTGACCACGATCAGGGTAGAGCAGCCGGAGAGGACACGGTCCAGCTGGAAGTCTGCTCGGGCCAGACAGGAACATGACGTGGCCTTGTTGACCTATCACGCTCCCTCTCTCCTCACCCCTCCCCTCCCCGCACATCCCCATCTGACATCAGATCCACAGATTCAGTGGTCTGTTCTGCTGTTATCTGATTGCCCGGGATTCTTTGTTGTTGAGCGCGGCAGGACTGTAAATGTCATTTATCTGCGACTCGGGGTGATGAAAGCTCACAGCTTGCTGCTTACCGCTCGGCTGCAGATGAAGTGTAATACCCCAGATACATATGCGAGATAAGAGAGAGGAACTAATGATTTCCAGGTAATGCATTGTGGGGGAATGTAAATGTCAGCAGCGAGTGTGGACTAGCATTGGACTAGCATTGGACTAGCATTGGACTAGCATTGGACTAGCATTGGACTAGCATTGGACTAGCATTGGACTAGCATTGGACTAGCATTAGATCAGCTGTCTAGTGTCCATCTGTAGGAAGATAAGGGAAGTAACTTTACTGGTATAGGGCCGGGGCAGAAGGGCTGCGATACATGTTTCTAAGCGAGGCAAAACAACTCTGTGAGCTTTATGTAAATGTTTGTACTGGCTTCTGTCAACAAATGTGATTTAGTGTATCACCTCAATCCAATATGCAATGGGTGATCTAAGGCTCAGTTTACGTCAGCATTAAAGGGGCAATCTGGGATCTAAACAGCAGGAAATCGCTCACCCCATAATTTTTTTGGGGAAACAGCTGAGAGTAAGACAAGTAGCTCAATTGGTAGAGCATGGCGCTTGCAACGCCAGGGTTGTGAGTTTGTTTCCCACGGGGTGGCCAGTATGAAAATGTATGCACTCACTAACTGTAAGTCGCTCTGGATAAGAGCGTCTGCTAAATGACTTAAAAAAGACAATGGACTAAAACAAGCTCATATTGTGGGTTCTGATGGAGTAAGACAGTTGAGCTATGCTAATTTTTAGTATTTATTTTGTCATATTCTTCAAGAATCAATGGCTATAAATCATTAATTTAAAAGTTCAAAAATGTATGTACCAATCTCAGATTGCCCCTTTAACGACAGAGTTTGCAGCACTTCAGAGTATATCACGGAACACTTCTATAAATGTGTTAAGAAGTTGTTACAGAAGGTCCTCCAACTAAAGTGTAACAACCATTTCCAGGAACTACCAGAACTTGCTGGATGAGCACATGATCAACTGTCATTGTCAACAAGCATGCCAGACTTTGGCATGGCGAAGTGAAGTTTGATTTCTCTTTGAGCCACATGAGCAACATGACTCAATAGCAACATCATTCTTCCATAGGAATTAAAAAGTCTGTTCTCAATGAATTTCACTATTACGCAATTTAACTCCCCATCATTTTTTTTGTAAGATGTTTAGTCATTTAGCAGACACTCTTATCCAGAGCGACAGCATACATTTTCATATTGGTCACCCATGGGAATCGAACCCACAACCCTGACGTTGCAAGCACCATGTTCTACCAACTGAGCCACACGGGACCACAGACTATCAGACTATCTGCCAATTATAACAAAGTCTGAGAAAGAAGGGACATGCATATTGTACAAGCACTTTGTTTTTCCCCTTACAACACCTCATGGTAACAATTTGTCGTCGGTGAATAGTCTCGAATGGTGTTGGTTCAAATACGAGCAGTTGGAAAGGCTGACGGTAAAGCCCAAATTCAAAGCTGTCAAACGACGACACCAAGAAAAAAATGACATAAAACAATGAATAGTCAGCCCTTCTTTGTCTCCTTCTAATTCAATAGTCTCCGGAGACAATACCTGATTATCTTGGGCCCCTTAGATGGGAGCCCATTTTAATACCTGATTATCTTGGGCCCCTTAGATGGGAGCCCATTTCAATGCCTGATTATCTTGGTCCCCTTAGATGTATAAATGTGCATGCGAGATAAAAGGAGTCCTCCGGAAAATGAATTTACTTAATTAAATGATTCCTCATAAGAGTAGGTGGGGTGCGACAATGAAAGTGCTCCCCTTCCTACATCTCAGAGGAATGCATGTGAATGGACAATGTTCCCCTCTCCCGAGGGCCATCAACTTGCGCATCTGTGAAAAGGGTATGTAATGCTGTACTTTACAATCCTGTTTCGGATACTTCCTGGTACTTCCTTCCCAGCTAACACATTTTGGTTCCCAGAACGTTATGGGAATGTTCTGTGCTAGCTGGGATGTATTTAACAACAATTCAGGACCACCTAACACAGAAGGATAGATAACGTGTTCACTCTCAGATTCGTACTCAAAATGTAATCGGGTGCTACCTAACACCAAATGCTTTGTAATGGTGCTTGTTTGTCATGAATCAAAAGAAAGGGGGTATTTATATGATCATTAATATGAAATAAATACTATTTTAGAGAAAATACAGGAATTTTAAATAAAGTATGGAGAAAAGTTCCATAGCTTTACCTTGTCTGGCAGGGCTGATCTTTACCTTACATTTTACATTTTAGTCATTTAGCAGACGCTCGTATCCAGAGAGACTTACAGTTAGTGAGTGCATAAATTTTTCATACATACCTTGTCTGGCAGGGCTGATCTTTACCTTGTCTGGCAGGGCTCATCTTTACCTTGTCTGGCAGGGCTGATCTTTACCTTGTCTGGCAGGGCTGATCTTTACCTTGTCTGGCAGGGCTGATCTTTACCTTGTCTGGCAGGGCTGATCTTTACCTTGTCTGGCAGGGCTGATCTTTACCTTGTCTGGCAGGGCTGATCTTTACCTTGTCTGGCAGGGCTGATCTTTACCTTGTCTGGCAGGGCTGATCTTTACCTTGTCTGGCAGGGCTGCTCGTTGCACTTGCGGACTTGAGGCTCAGGTTTGGTCAGGTGACGACATCTTCGGTTGTCCACCACACTCGTAGTTTTGTTGACAATGTTGGTGCAGGTGACGATAGTCTTTCTTTCTCCTAGAGAAGAAAAATCTAATATGAACGACAAAGTATTGGAAAGGGATCAAGCAATGCCCTGAGACAGACTTGCAACCTGTTCAGGGGGTGTTCTTGTACATCAAGCTGCCTCATTCTTCAAAAACAGGACATAGGCCCTATGGGCTTACTTACTTTACTCAAGCAAAGTGGGGGTGTGGTGATTTACTACTGAGTGGTAACGTAAGGCTTGAATTATAGTTCATATAAATCATATAAATAATTTAAATCTTTGTAGAGAATTGGGCTATTGATTGTATTGATGATCATAACATAATAGAGAGTGTCATAAACTGCTTGCTTCCTCTTCTCCCTGGTACTCAACTAACATCTCAACTAACATCACTGATCAGCCAGATAGTAAGCATTAATCATGAAACGTCACATCCCTGAAACGGTTCAACTGAGCGCACACAGTGCATTCGGAAAGTATTCAGACAACCTTTACTTTTCCCCACATTTTGTTACTTTACAGCCTTATTCTAAAATGGATCAACTTGATTGGACATGATTTTGGAAAGGCACACACCTGTCTATATAAGGTCTCACAGTGGACACTGCGTGTTAGAGGAAATGCCAAGCCATGAGGTCGAAGGAATTATCCGTAGAGCTCCGAGACAGGATTGTGTGAAGGCACAGATCTGGGGAAGGGTACCAAAAAATGTCTGCAGCATTGACGGTCCTCAAGAACACAGTGGCCTCCATCATTCTTAAATGGAAGAAGTTTGGAACCACCAAGACTCTTTATAAGAGCTGGCCGCCCGGCCAAACTGAGCAATCGGGGAAGAAGGGCCTTGGTCAGGGAAGTGACCAAGAACCCGATGGTCACTCTGACAGAGCTACAGAGTTCCTCTGTGGAGATGGAAAAACCTTCCAGAAGGACATCCATCTCTGCAGCACTCCACCAATCAGGCCTTCATGGTAGAGTGGCCAGACGGAAGCCACTCCTCAGTAAAAGGCACATGACAGCCCGCTTGGAGTTTGCCAAAAGGCACCTAAAGACTCTCAGACCATGAGAAACAAGATTATCTGGTCTGATTAAATCAAGATTTAACTCTTTGGCCTGAATGCCAAGCGTCAAGTCTGGAGGAAACCTGGCACCATCCCTACGGTGAAGCATGGTGGTGGCAGCATTATGCTGTGGGGATGTTCTTCAGCGGCAGGGACTGGGAGATTAGTCAGGATCAAGGGAAAGATGAACGGAGCAAAGTACAGGGAGATCCTTGATGAAAACCTGCTCCAGAGTGCTCAGGACCTCAGACTGGGGCGAAGGTCCACCTTCCAATAGGACAATGACCCTAAGCACACAGCCAAGACAACGCAGGAGTGGCTTCGGGACAAGTCCCTGAATGTCCTTGAGTGGCCCAGCCAGAGCCCAGACTTGAACCCAATCGAACATCTCTGGAGAGACCTGAAAATAGCTGTGCAGCATGCTCCCCATCCAACCTGACAGAGCTTGAGAGGATCTGCAGAGAAGATGGTAGAAACTCCCCAAATACAGGTGTGCCAAGCTTGTAGTATCATACCCAAGAAGACTCGAGGCTGTAATCGCTGACAAAGGTGCTTCAACCAAGTACTGAGTAAAGGATCTTATACTTATGTAAATGTGATATTTCCGTTTTTTTTAAATATAAATTTGCAAAAACAATTTAATCCATTTTAGGATAAGGCTGTAACGTAACAAAATGTGGAAAAAGTCAAGGGGTCTGAATACTTTCCGAATGCACTGCACATGAGTGCTAGCAATGCCGACTCCAGACTACACATTGTCATAGGACACTGGGGTTCAAATCCGGGTTCCGCCGCACTCATTACTGTGTCTCTCCACCTCATCTATCTCTCCATTCTTTCTTACCTATCCTGTCAAAACCACAACAAGTGCACTCCTGGCTCAATTCCCTGCTGGAGACCACCAGGGTTCAAAGCCAGAGTACACCCCTCAGACTGTTAACTCCTCTTAAACTGTCACAACCCCTGTTTCTACTCTAGCTAAAAACAAATACAATACGTAATGAGACTGAACGATGGTGGTCCTACCTCCTACTGCTGGATGTCAATGGGGATGTGATGGTGGTCCTGCCTCCTACTGCTGGATGTCAATGGGGTGTGATGGTGGTCCTACCTCCTACTGCTGGATGTCAATGGGGTGTGATGGTGGTCCTACCTCCTACTGCTGGATGTCAATGGGGATGTGATGGTGGTCCTACCTCCTACTGCTGGATGTCAATGGGGTGTGATGGTGGTCCTACCTCCTACTGCTGGATGTCAATGGGGTGTGATGGTGGTCCTACCTCATACTGCTGGATGTCAATGGGGTGTGATGGTGGTCCTACCTCCTACTGCTGGATGTCAATGGGGTGTGATGGTGGTCCTACCTCCTACTGCTGGATGTCAATGGGGTGTGTTGGTGGTCCTACCTCCTCCACACACGGCATGGCAGTCCTCCCAGCCAGAGTGGGTCCACATGAAAAGGGGTTCGCTGGGCATGGCCCCTGGTCCCAGCCCCCCCTGGGGTTGCATGTTAGCCTCTGTGGGGATGGTGTACTCGTAATGGATCCCATGGTTCTGCTCGTTAAACAGCAGCACCTGGGTCAGGTGGATAATACGAGGTCAACGTTTGAGTAATGTTTGTCTAATGTTTGACATTATTGCCTCAAGTTTAAACAGCAGCACCTGGGTCAGGTGGATAATACGAGGTCAACGTTTGAGTAATGTTTGTCTAATGTTTGACATTATTGCCTCAAGTTTAAACAGCAGCACCTGGGTCAGGTGGATAATACGAGGTCAACGTTTGAGTAATGTTTGTCTAATGTTTGACATTATTGCCTCAAGTTTAAACAGCAGCACCTGGGTCAGGTGGATAATACGAGGTCAACGTTTGTCTATTATTTGTCCAATGTTTGATGTTATTTCCTCCAGTTTGTGGATTCAGTTTGACCCATTCCAGTAACAAACATGACATGGCGTAAAGTCCAACTAGCCTGTCAATGTGGAGGGCAAGGTGGAGCTGCGACCATACGTGTCCAGGGATACATATTTTTTTTTTTTTACATTTTAGTCATTTTAGCAGACGCTCTTATCCAGAGCGACTTACAGTTAGTGAGTGCATACATTATTTTTTTCATACTGGCCCCCCCCCCGTGGGGAAACGAACCCACAACCCTGGCGTTGCAAACGCCATGCTCTACCAACTGAGCTACATCCCTGCCGGCCATTCCCTCCCCTACCCTGGACGAGGCTGGGCCAATTGTGCGCCGCCCCATGGGTCTCCCGGTCGCGGCCGGCTACGACAGAGCCTGGATACACAAATCTGGATCTCGAGTCCAGTTCCACACTAGATTTTAATTATTGCAATTTAGTAAGGGACTGGTTTAAACCCGGGGTACCATGTGAATGCAATTAACTACCAGGTAAAACATGTGGAACTGGACTCAAGGTCCAGATTTGAGTATCCCTGGTCTAGGGGTAAGAAACTAGGGGTTAGGGGTTAGGGACTAGGGATTATTTTAGAAGAAAGACTTGTATTTATTTGAGCCTTGGTCTTCAACTAATTGTCAAAGTACACAAAAATTGGATAGCTTCTCAAAAGACTACCTCCTCGTAAATACATTGTAATAAAAACATTACAATACATACACTTCATTTCCAAAATGTAGAAGAAACGAACAGCTGTTTTTGAAGAGGCACTTTTCAAGGCCACTGAGACATGATTTGATATCATACTGATTTGATATCATACTGATTTGATATCATACTGATTTGATATCATATTGATTTGATATCATATTGCCGCCCACACACTACTGTTATCAATTAACGTTTATTACTTTATGAAACCACTGTGCGGGGCCCGATTTCTCATGATGCACACCCCCACCCTTAACTTAATCTCATTAGTAGCACTGCTGGAATTGTCAGGAGGCTAATCCTATTAAAATTATAACTCTAATCCCAGCAATGACAGAGATGTCGCTAGCCGCAGCCAGCTAATAACGGCAGCCGTGCAGCCCATCATATCCTCAATCATTAATCCCGGCTGCGCTCAGTCTGCCAGGCTGGTCAGAGGCCAACTCACAACCTGACCTGACATATTGGGTGTGTGCTTCCACCTGTGGATATAGTACCACCAGAAATTCCGTAGTTCTTCGTTAGACATGACAGTTGAGTCACTGTTTACTGGTTTGTCTATTGTACAGCAGTGTAATAACAAACCCTTATATATGATGAGTTCATAAAGGGTTTGTGAGTTCAGAGGTCACCTACTACATCAGTCAGAAAAAGCTACAAGGTAAGCAGTTTTTTGTTCCAGCCCAGCACTGAAAACTTTAATCAAGGCCTTGATGATTAGTTGATTAGTTGGATCTGGTGTTTTAGTGCTGGGCTGGAACAAAATCCTGCATAGCCCTGGAAGCATCTCAGGACTAGTGGACCCGACCACAATAACGAACCTGCATTGTTATTTTTACTGCTGCTCTTTAATTATTTGTTACTTTTATTTCGTATTATTTTATATTGTATTTTTTTGTGATTTTTGGGGTATTCTTTCTTAAAACTGCATTGTTGGTTAAGGGCCTGTAAGTAAGCCCTTCACTGTAAGGTCTACACCTGTTGTATTCGGCGCATGTGACAAATACCATTTTATTTTATTTGATAGCCCTGGTAGCGCCTCAGGACTAGGGGACATGACCACAATAATGAAATGCTGCATAGCCCTGGTAGCCCAACCCTACCCTACCCTGCCCAACCCTACCCTACCCTGCCCAACCCTACCCTGCCCAACCCTACCCTGCCCTGCCCAACCCTACCCTGCCCAACCCAACCCTGCCCAACCCTACCCTGCCCAACCCTACCCTGCCCAACCCTACCCTGCCCTGCCCAACCCTACCCTGCCCAACCCTACCCTGCCCAACCCTGCCCTGCCCAACCCTGCCCTGCCCAACCCTGCCCAACCCTACCCTGCCCAACCCTACCCTACCCTGCCCTACCCAACCCAACCCTGCCCAACCCTACCTTGCCCAACCCTACCCTGCCCTGCCCAACCCTACCCTGCCCAACCCTACCCTGCCCAACCCTGCCCTGCCCAACCCTGCCCTGCCCAACCCTGCCCAACCCTACCCTGCCCAACCCTACCCTACCCTGCCCTACCCAACCCAACCCTGCCCAACCCTACCCTGCCCAGCCCTACCCTGCCCTGCCCTACCCTGCCCTGCCCTACCCTGCCCTACCCTGCCCTGCCCAACCCTGCCCAACCCTACC
>NC_139991.1:74485362-74575362 GCF_964263955.1 Coregonus lavaretus
GACTCTGGGGAAGTAGAGACTCTGGGGTAATAGAGACTCTGTGGTAATAGAGACTCTGGGGTAATAGAGACTCTGGGGTAATAGAGACTCTGGGGAAGTAAAGACTCTGGGGTAGTAGAGACTCTGGGTTAGTAGAGACTCTGGGGAAGGAGAGACTCTGGGGTAGTAGAGACTCTGGTGTAGTAGAGACTCTGGGGTAATAGAGACTCTGGGGAAGTAGAGACTCTGGGGTAGTAGAGACTCTTGGTTATTAGAGACTCTGGGGTAATAGAGACTCTGGTGTAATAGAGACTCTGGGGAAGTAGAGACTCTGGGGTAGTAGAGACTCTGGGGTAGTAGAGACTCTGGGGTAGTAGAGACTCTGGGGTAGTAGAGACTCTGGGGTAATAGAGACTCTGGGTTAGTAGAGACTCTGGGGTAGTAGAGACTCTGGGGTAATAGAGACTCTGGGGTAGTAGAGACTCTGGGGAAGTAGAGACTTTGGGGAAGGAGAGACTCTGGGGAAGTAGAGACTCTGGGGTAGTAGAGACTCTGGGTTAGTAGAGACTCTGGGGAAGTAGAGACTCTGGGGTAATAGAGACTCTGGGGTAGTAGAGACTCTGGGGTAATAGAGACTCTGGGGTAGTAGAGACTCTGGGGTAATAGAGACTTTGGGGAAGGAGAGACTCTGGGGAAGGAGAGACTCTGGGGAAGGAGAGACTCTGGGGAAGTAGAGACTCTGGGGTAGTAGAGACTCTGGGGTAATATAGACTCTGGGGAAGTAGAGACTCTGGGGAAGGAGAGACTCTGGGGTAATATAGACTCTGGGGTAATATAGACTCTGGGGTAATATAGACTCTGGGGTAATAGAGACTCTGGGGAAGTAGAGACTCTGGGGAAGGAGAGACTCTGGGGTAATATAGACTCTGGGGTAATAGAGACTCTGGGTTAGTAGAGACTCTGGGTTAGTAGAGACTCTGGGGTAATAGAGACTCTGGGTTAGTAGAGACTCTGGGGTAATAGAGACTCTGGGGTAATAGAGACTCTGGGGTAATAGAGACTCTGGGTTAGTAGAGACTCTGGGGTAATAGAGACTCTGGGTTAGTAGAGACTCTGGGGTAGTAGAGACTCTGGGGTAATATAGACTCTGGGTTAGTAGAGACTCTGGGGTAATAGAGACTCTGGGTTAGTAGAGACTCTGGGGAAGTAGAGAGGATTGCCCCAGCAGCCTCTCGGTGTAATTGAAGTGAGCCGCCCCGTGGTTCCTAATCTCGCCACATGAAAGGCAGGAGTCAGGACGCTGGCATGCAGGGGATGAAAACAGGCAGGCTGTGTCCCAAACGGCAATAAGTAGTGCACTACATAGGGAATAGGGTGCCATTTGAGACACAGACCAGCTTATTCCCTGAAAGCAGGCGGGTCTGCTGACACATATTAGACAGATGGATAGGGCGCAGGGCCTGTGTTGTGTGGTTACGCTAGGAGTCTGAGAGAGACATCTGAGAGAGAGAGGCGTATGAGAGATGAGAGGAGATGTGTGGAGCTGGGGGAGCTAATGCTCTCTCGCTAAAGCTGGCTGAAGGACTAATCTGAGGGCAGTGGATTGGGCACGTGAAAGATGAGAGGAAATGTGGAGGAGTTCGGGAAGTTAGTGGGACTCGAAAGCTGGGGGATGGACTTATCTAAGAGCAGTGGATTGGGCACATGAAAGATGAGAGAGGTGATCGTTGTGTAGATGTGAAGGAGCTAAATGCCAGGCGTACACTACACAACTTTCAACATCCTGACATCGCTGAGCCTCTCACATTAAAAGCAACGTCTTTGCTGACGTCTTTTGTCTTACCAACGCAGCGGTGCGCACACAAAACATTCTCGCAACGACGGGGGTCACACAGTTGGTCGTGAGGATTCTGGAAACCACGCTGTCTCGTGAAAACAGTGATGCGATTAGATAGTGTAGCTATAACGAGCTGTGGCTCAAAGCAGCTTCATAAAATATTTTCAGACATTCACACTTGCCGTAAAAGAGTTGAAATATCTAGCCAATACATTTTCAATTCAATAACGTTGCTTGTGAACTTCAGAGTAAGAGCTGTAACAATTTGACACTTTGGCTTTGGTTACAAGCAAGTACAAACACATACTGGTAGGCTAGTAGTAGTTATCGCTCCTGCGTGAGAGTCTACCAAGGATTTATATATACACTAGATACCTAACCGTTGTAAAACATTTTTTTTCCCACCTACAGAAATGCATGTATTAATGTCTACACGTTAATTATATTACAGACACCTTAATGCATCCTTTAAATTATATTATGTGAGCTAAACATAGAAAAAAGAAAATATATACAGAAACCTTTTCCTTAAAGTATAATATTTTTTTAAAGTACTAATGTCACTGTCCCCCGGTGGCTTCAAAGCCTCTCATTGGCCAATACATAGCATCAGCAATCCATGGTTTATATACATCATTGGAGTTTACACATTGGTTATAGAATGGTGACGGAGAAGAAGATGGCTGCCGTTTTACGGCCCTCTAACCAATTCTACTATTATGTGTGTTTTTTGGCGTTATTTGTAATTTAATCTGTACATAATGTTTCTGCCACCGTCTGTTATGACCAAAAAGAGCTTCTGGATATCAGGACAGCGATTACTCACCTCGTATTGGACGAAGATTTTTTCTACAACGAGTCGAACGCGAAGGATATCCTACAGACACCCGACAAGGCCCAAATTCCCGTCATTCGCATGAGAAAGAGACGGAGATATCGTGGACGTAGGTCGGGGTGCCTTGTCAAATAAGGTAGACGACCTAAGATTACGGTTATCCTACCGATGGGATATTAAAAACTATATCTTATGTTTCACCTAGTCGTGGCTGAACGACGACATTGATAACATACAGCTGGCGGGATATACGCTACATCGTCTGGATAGAACGGCTGACTCCGGTAAGACAAGGGGTGGCGGTCTGTGTATATTTGTAAACAACAGCTGGTGCAAAACATCTAATACTAAGGAAGTCTCAAGGTTTTGCTCGCCTGAGGTAGAGTATCTCATGATAAGCTGTAGACCACACTATTTACCAAGAGAGTTTTAATCTTTATTTTTCGTAGCTGTCTATATAACACCACAAACCAATGCTGGAACTAAGACTCCACTCAATGAGCTGTATAAGGCCATAAGTAAACAGGAAAACGCTCATCCAGAGGCAGCACTCCTAGTGGCCGGGGACTTTAATGCAGGGAAACTTAAATCCGTTCTACCTCATTTCTACCAGCATGTTAAATGTGCAACCAGAGGGAAAAAAACTCTAGACCACCTTTACTCCACACACAGAGACGCATACAAAGCTCTCCCTCGCCCTCCATTTGGCAAATCTGACCATAACTCTATCCTCCTGATTCCTGCTTATAAGCAAAAACTAAAGCAGGAAGCACCAGTGACTCGGTTAATAAAAAAGTGGCCAGATGACGCAGATGCTAAGCTACAGGACTGTTTTGCTAGCACAGACTGGAATATGTTCCGGGACTCATCCGATGGCATTGAGGAGTATACCACATCAGTCACTGGCTTCATCAATAAGTGCATCGATGACGTCGTCCCACAGTGACCATACGTACAAACCCCAACCAGAAGCCATGGATTACAGGCAACATCCGCACTGAGCTAAAGGCTAGAGCTGCCGCTTTCAAGGAGCGGGACTCTAACCCGGACACTTATAATAAATCCCGCTATGCCCTCTGACGAACCATCAAACAGGCAAAGAGTCAATACAGGACTAAGATTGAATCGTACTACACCGGCTCTGACGCTCGTCGGATGTGGCAGGGCTTGAAAACTATTACAGACTACAAAGGGAAGCACAGCCGCGAGCTGCCCAGTGACACAAGCCTACCAGACGACCTAAATCACGTCTATGCTCGCTTCGAGGCAAGCAACACTGAAGCATGCATGAGAGCACCAGCTGTTCCGGATGACTATGTGATCACGCTCTCCGTAGCCGATGTGAGTAAGACTTTTATGCAGGTCAACATTCACAAGGCCGCAGGGCCAGACGCATTACCAGGACGTGTACTCCGAGCATGTGCTGACCAACTGGCAAGTGTCTTCACTGACATTTTCAACATGTCCCTGACTGAGACTGTAATACCAACATGTTTCAAGCAGACCACCATAGTCCCTGTGCCCAAGGACACTAAGATAACCTGCCTAAATGACAACCGACCAGTAGCACTCACGTCTGTAGCCAAGAAGTGCTTTGAAAGGCTCGTCATGGCTCACATCAACACCATTATCCCAGAAACCCTAGACCCAGTCCAATTTGCACACCGCCCCAACAGATCCACAGATGATGCAATCTCTATTGCACTCCACACTGCCCTTTCCCACCTGGACAAGAGGAACACCTACGTGAGAATGCTATTCATTGACTACAGCTCAGCGTTCAACACCATAGTGCTCTCAAAGCTCACCACTAAGCTAAGGATCCTGGGACTGAACACCTCCCTCTGCAACTGGATCCTGGGCTTCCTGACGGGCCGCGATACAACGTCATCATCTCGCTGGCTTCTTCTCTGGCGAGCTCTCTTGGCTATTGCTGATCACCGTTCTCAAAACGTGTCGTTGCACATCTCGCACTACAAGAGCATTGCAGAATTTGTACCAATAAAAATCAAACATGTTTGAAAATATCGGGACGTCTGGGACGACTAAAAGACGGGATCGGCAGCCTTCTGATTGCGTCTCTGACATGGGGATTTTGTCTCCGATCTCAAAAATGTGTCTAGGACTGCTAAATCTGGGCCAAAGTCATGGAGTGTACGCCCGGCTTAAGTGTTCTCTCTCTTAAGATGGGAAAGGACTGGTCCAAGAGCAGTGACTTGAACGGGCCAAGTGGATTGAGAGGAGTGATGAGAGGATTGTTCTCTCTGTGGACGTGAATGCTAGAGCTGTAGGAGTTGATGCTCTCTCTCTGTAAAGCTGGGTGAACTGGCCGATGAGGTGGCCGATGAGGTGGCCATAGGGATATACAGCCTACATCATTTGCAGCGCGGCCCTCTGGACTCCGGTGAAGAGAGAATGTGCTCCCCAGGCAAAATGAGTTTGAGACACCTGCTATAGAAAGTGTTATATTTAAAGTCAAATGGGCACTATGCTGCTAGATTCAAGACAGTTGTTTGCTACTGTATCATGCTGTTCAAAGCAACAGCGGTGCGTCTCTTACCCAGGTAACTCTGAGCAGGCTTTTCCTCCACCACTCTGATTCTCCTGGCCCCTTTGGGGATGATCACAGCCTCCACATAGCCTGAGGGGAGAGAGAGACGGACATAGAGAGAGAGAGAGATAAAGAGAGAGACTGTACGGTTGTTTGGTTTATGCCTGCACCGGAACTATCTAGAATGATCTATTATCACGTGTACATGTAGCGTACAGTTCAGTCACTTCAGTTCTAAGATAGCCAGACGGGTTGACTGGAGGAGCTACGGTACTGTATTGTGTGTTCGTGTGTGTGTCTGCCCCCCTGTGCTCGCGATCACAGGCCGTGAATGGATCTATGTGTGGGGTCCCCTTGCTAACTAACTGATGGTCACAGTCAGCCTAGCGTGGTCCGAGGAGCTTGAGTACCTAAGAATGAGATCCGTTCAAGGTCGAGAAGGTGTTCCTCACCGTTTGCCGGGCCACAGCCATCCATCCATCACACGGATGTTGACATTTTTGCTGTGTTATCTGAACTGACTTTGAAGTAGTATTCAAGAGGGTGATTTGTAAACCTTGTCTAGTGTTTAAGATGCTGCTTAGTGCTGATTCAGTGTCAGCGAGGAGAGGCTGGGTCTATTTTTTTGGAGCAGAAAATAACTAACTAAAATCTGTCCATTTGTAACGTGAGAGATACACATCCAGTTTGACTGATAAAGTTTGACATGAATACTTAACTGCGTCTCTTGTGAGTAATGATTAATTGTAATAATCAGACCCCAAGTGAAAAGAAAAGAGCGGTACTCCGTCCTGTTTTCTCTCCTTGAGCTGTGGTAAACCTTCATTGGTAATAATAATGTCATTACTTTTTCCCGTACTGGTCCCCCGTGGGAATCGAACCCACAACCCTTGAATTGCAAGCATCAGGCTCTACCAACTGAGCCACATGGGACCAGTACTTTATTATTACCAATGAAGTACAAAAATGTATCTACTCACTACTGTAAGTCACTCTGGATAAGAGCGTCCACTAAATGACTCAAATGTAATGGTTATAGAGCAATATACAACCAAAACGTTTTAACCAATAAGCTACAATATAAACTGATCAACTACAGTAGAAATAGTCATATGAAGTATCTCCCGAGTGGCGCAGTGGTCTAAGGCACTACATCGCAGTGCTAGCTGTGCCACTAGAGATCCTGGTTCGAATCCAGGCTCTGTCTTAGCCGGCCGTGACCGGGAGACCCATGGGGCGGCGCACAATTGGCCCAGGGTAGGGGAGGGAATGGATGTTGGTAGAGCATGGTGTTTGCAACGCCAGGGTTGTGGGTTCAATTCCCGCGGGGGCCCAGTATAAAAAGATGTATGCACTCACTAACTGTAAGTCGCTCTGGATAAGAGCGTCTGTAAAATGTAAATGTTAAGTTTTGACATTGTACTGTATTAACTACACTATGATCCATAAAAGTTGAATCGAAGTTCAAATCCTACTTGGACAGAAATAATTTTGGGAGTTTATCAAAAGCAATTCAACATTGTTTAATCCAATGCTTCATTGCCTGTAATAGGGCTACAGCTTGCAAGGAGATAAAGTCCAGCTCTGTGAGACTGTCTGAGACAAACAGAGGATAACGTGACAGTATCCACTCTGAAGTCCCCTAGGTACAGAACTAGGATCTGCCTCCCCTCCTAACCTTAACCACTAGTGGGGAAAAGGCAACCCTGACCCAGTAGCAGAGTCTAGGGGCAAGGTCACCCTACACCTGCTGAGGGTTAATGAAGGTGCTGATGGTATGGTACCTGCTCCTCTGGTGTGATTGAAGTCCCCCTTGATGACCTTACAGGATTTGCCATTGCCGTTACACATCCCACAGTGGTCCTCTCTTGCCATCGAACCCAGGATCCCGTCACAGCCCACTTTCTAGAGAGCAACACAGACACCTCAGGTTTGGAACATTGTTACATTGTAGATAGTAGAATATAATACAGTTACATATAAATAAAGCTTAAAATAACGTTGTCCTCTGATGACGGGGGCAGTGGTGGTTTAAAAAAGGTTTGATCGCTGTTGATAAGACAGTCTAGTCCAGGGGCTTTTGGACAACTTGGGCACCATGCAGAAACGTTCATCAAAACTGAACATGACATTCATTATGTCTGCATTCTACTGTAATCTTAGACAGGACTTCACATATGTTTGCACAATAAGAGATGACTTTGGGCGGAGGGCTGATTTGGGCCGGAGGAGGGGGGATAGTGCAGTATAATGTAGAAAAGCATCTGTTAGTGTGTCCTGTACATCCCAGTTTAGCCAGGGGTGTATTCACTAGGAACCAAACGGGCCCAGTTTAGCCAGGGGTGTATTCACTAGGAACCAAACGGGCCCAGTTTAGCCAGGGGTGTATTCACTAGGAACCAAACGGGCCCAGTTTAGCCAGGGGTGTATTCACTAGGAACCAAACGGGCCCAGTTTAGCCAGGGGTGTATTCACTAGGAACCAAACGGGCCCCGTTTAGCCAGGGGTGTATTCACTATGAACCAAACGGGCCCAGTTTAGCCAAGGGTGTATTCACTAGGAACCAAACGGGCCCAGTTTAGCCAGGGGTGTATTCACTAGGAACCAAACAGGCCCAGTTTAGCCAGGGGTGTATTCACTAGGAACCAAACGGGCCCAGTTTAGCCAGGGGTGTATTCACTAGGAACCAAACAGGCCCAGTTTAGCCAGGGGTGTATTCACTAGGAACCAAACGGGCCCAGTTTAGCCAGGGGTGTATTCACTAGGAACCAAATGGGCCCAGTTTAGCCAAGGGTGTATTCACTAGGAACCAAACGGGCCCAGTTTAGCCAGGGGTGTATTCACTAGGAACCAAACAGGCCCAGTTTAGCCAGGGGTGTATTCACTATGAACCAAACGGGCCCAGTTTAGCCAGGGGTGTATTCACTAGAAACCAAACGGGCTCAGTTTAGCCAGAACCTTCACTAACCCAATTCAGGTGATCAGACAGTACTATGGTGATCAGACAGTACTATGGTGATTAGACAGTACTATGGTGAACAGACAGTACTATGCAATATGTAGCTGGAGAGCAGATTCTATTGACCAAGTGCCAGCAGTTCACAGACGGGCCATCCATGTGTCAGAGAGAATGATGGGTGTGTGCCGGGGCTCTGGGAGCGTGGAAACATCCTTACAACGCCAGGGCAACATATTACTTTGTTTCTCGCTCTCGCTCTCTGTCTGCTTCTCTCTCTCTGTCTCTCTGTCTCTCTGCCTCTCTACCTCTCTACCTCTCTGCCTCTCTGCCTCTCTACCTCTCCAGAAATCTTGCTTGTTTGTAGGTGACCAAATACTTATTTTCCACCATATAATTTGCAAATAAATTCATTAAAAATCCTACAATGTGATTTTCTGGATTTTCTTTTCTCAATTTGTCTGTCACAGTTGACGTGTACCTATGATGAAAATTACAGGCCTCTCTCATCTTTTTAAGTGGGAGAACTTGCACAATTGGTGGCTGACTAAATGCTTTTTTTCCCCACTGTACCTCTCTGCCTCTCTGCCTGTCCCTCTTTTGCTCTTCTTCTCTCTCTCTCTCTATCTTGTCTGTCTGTCTCTCGTTTGCACTTTCTCTCTTCCTCTCTCTCTCTTCCTCTCTCTCCAGCCCAGATAGCAGGAAATAATCCCTGCAAATCATCCCTGTGTTTTCTGAATTATTCCCCAGTTGTCTATTTTTTTCCGACATGGTGCTGTTTTCTACCAGAGAAAGAGGTTCTGGTCATTGGAGCGATCGTCTGTCTACTGAAGGCACGTTCACCTGCTCCTGGGAGTGCAGTCAACATAATGGAGGTTGGCTGTGAGGCTCCACCGATAAGAATGTGCATGCGTCCCAAATTGCACCCTATTCCTTACATAGTGCACTACTTTTGACCAAAGCCCTATGGGCCCTGGAATTTTTTTGTTGTTGCACTAAATAGAAAATAGGATGCCATTTTGGGTCAGTGATTTAAGCACATGAGCTGGTAACTTTGGAGAGGTACAGTTCCAAATGTCAGATTGGACATGGTTTGTGTTTGGGAGGGGGGGGTGGGGGGGACATTCTTTTTTCTTGCTGGACTTGACATTGAAGACTTTGTTTGGAAGGAGACATGGAATGCGTTTTTTGTGGTATTAAAAAAGTATGTGTTGGGAAACAGCTTGGAAAATGACTTTCTCGTTCTGCAATATGGAACATTTTTCACAATTTTGCTGTCTGAGAACTGTGACATCAGATCAGAATAAACTGTATCAGAGACGCCAGAAAAAAAAAGTTTTGTTGCGTGAGATCACTGTAAATAACACTTACAAAACTCTCCAGCGCTTTGGGTTTTGTGTGACATTAACCTATGCAAAAAAAAGTTGAACTTCCAGCTTTATTTATAACTATAAGAGAAAGATAGCTACAATATTGTGTAAATCTACTCAAGAATGACTGAAAATGTAGAACACACTGGAACCTAACTAGTCCTATGTCACATGACTGGTGTACCTGACAAGTCCCATGTCACATGACTGGTGTACCTGACAAGTCCCATGTCACATGACTGGTGTACCTGACAAATCCCATGTCACATGACTGGTGTACCTGACAAGTCCCATGTCACATGACTGGTGTACCTGACAAGTCCCATGTCACATGACTGGTGTACCTGTCAAGTCCCATGTCACATGACTGGTGTACCTGACAAGTCCCATGTCACATGACTGGTGTACCTGACAAGTCCCATGTCACATGACTGGTGTACCTGACAAATCCCATGTCACATGACTGGTGTACCTGACAAGTCCCCTGTCACATGACTGGTGTACCTGACAAGTCCCCTGTCACATGACTGGTGTACCTGACAAGTCCCGTTGGCACAGAGGCCAGACTCCTGAGGGCCGCAGGAGGTTCCATCCAGCACCTTCTCAGCCAGGAGGCGGGGTTGCTCTTTCCCTGTGGAAGAACAGAACAGTGTACAGGGCCTCTCTGGAAGAGAGAGAGGGGAGGGGAGGAGAGAGAGCAGGAAGGAGGGAGGGGAGAGGAAGAGAGAGAGAGGATATGGGGAGGAGAGAGAGGAGACAAGTAAGAGGGGAAAAGAGATGGGAGGAGAAGAGGAGACAAGAGAGAGGAGCAATACTGCTCTGGTCAAAAGTAGTACACCATATAAGGAATAGGGTGCCATTTAATGTAAAGTAGTGCACTATATAGGGAATAGGGTGCCATTTAATGTAAAGTAGTGCACCATATACGGAATAGGGTGCCATTTAATGTAAAGTAGTACACCATATAGGGAATAGGGTGCCATTTAATGTAAAGTAGTGCACCATATAGGGAATAGGGTGCCATTTAATGTAAAGAAGTGCACCATATAGGGAATAGGGTGCCATTTAATGTAAAGTAGTGCACCATATAGGGAATAGGGTGCCATTTAATGTAAAGTAGTGCACCATATAGGGAATAGGGTGCCATTTAATGTAAAGTAGTGCACCATATAGGGAATAGGGTGCCATTTAATGTAAAGAAGTACACCATATAGGGAATAGGGTGCCATTTAATGTAAAGTAGTGCACCATATAGGGAATAGGGTGCCATTTAATGTAAAGTAGTGCACCATATAGGGAATAGGGTGCCATTTAATGTAAAGAAGTACACCATATAGGGAATAGGGTGCCATTTAATGTAAAGTATTGCACCATATAGGGAATAGGGTGCCATTTAATGTAAAGTAGTGCACCATATAGGGAATAGGGTGCCATTTAATGTAAAGTAGTGCACCATATAGGGAATAGGGTGCCATTTAATGTAAAGTAGTGCACCATATAGGGAATAGGGTGCCATTTAATGTAAAGAAGTACACCATATAGGGAATAGAGTGCCATTTAATGTAAAGTAGTGCACCATATAGGGAATAGGGTGCCATTTAATGTAAAGTAGTGCACCATATAGGGAATAGGGTGCCATTTAATGTAAAGAAGTGCACCATATAGGGAATAGGGTGCCATTTAATGTAAAGTAGTGCACCATATAGGGAATAGTGTGCCATTTAATGTAAAGTAGTGCACCATATAGGGAATAGGGTGCCATTTAATGTAAAGTAGTGCACCATATAGGGAATAGGGTGCCATTTAATGTAAAGAAGTACACCATATAGGGAATAGGGTGCCATTTAATGTAAAGTAGTGCACCATATAGGGAATAGGGTGCCATTTAATGTAAAGTAGTGCACCATATAGGGAATAGGGTGCCATTTAATGTAAAGAAGTACACCATATAGGGAATAGGGTGCCATTTAATGTAAAGTAGTGCACCATATAGGGAATAGGGTGCCATTTAATGTAAAGTAGTGCACCATATAGGGAATAGGGTGCCATTTAATGTAAAGTAGTGCACCATATAGGGAATAGGGTGCCATTTAATGTAAAGTAGTACACCATATAGGGAATAGGGTGCCATTTAATGTAAAGTAGTGCACCATATAGGGTATAGGGAAGCAGCAGACAGTTTCTCTGTAACTGTTAAGCCGCTGTAAGTCCATGCGATGACAGTGACACTACATTTCACTTTGGCGTTTAACCCTAAACAAAATTAGCACATATTTTTCTCTAAGAGAAGGCATATTATATCATATGTCATATCACCATGCTCTATCATCATGACCGTTACATGAGCCCATTGTGACCTTCATGACAACCAGCTAGAAATACGTTCAACCCAGACATCTCTCATGTTGTTACAACAAGCTCTTGAAAGACACATAGATCACACAGCCATAATATGTCAATCTGCCGAGCTGCTGAGGAAAGGGACACGGTTCAGCAAATTACATTTTAGAGCTCAGACATGCAAGAGGCAAACGGCTAAAGAGCAGCGTGTTAGCTACCACCTGCTGGGTGACGACAAACATTGGCTGTTTGCGCCGTTTCAACATGTAGAATCGTCTGGAAATGAACAGAAAATGACGGCTGATATTCGGAGTTGATAGGACGGCCAACCGCAGCTTTCAGACGTTGGTCTTCGTGGCGTGTCTAAGCTCATGCAGCTCTGTTATCTCTGGGGTTTAAACACACTGACGAAATGTTTGTGAATAATACAACTGGATTGGTTGCATCATTTCTAATAACATTTGGTAACACTTTCTGTTTCTATGGATACCCTCTTCATAATGTTTTATAAGCACATTTATAACACATTTATAACACATTATGAACTATGCTCAGTTGGTAGAGCATGGCGTTTGCAACGACAGGGTTGTGGGTTCGATTCCCACGGGGGGCCAGTATGAAAAAAACAAAAAAAACATGTATGCACTCACTAACTGTAAGTCGCTCTGGATAAGAGCGTCTGCTAAATGACTAAAATGTAAAAATGCATAACACATTATAATGCATGGCATAGATGAAAATGTGATTAATCACACAATCTTCAAAGAATGATTTCCATTTTGAGAAACCTAAAATACTAAAATGTTTATTGGTCCTGGAGAGCTACCATCCTGTAGGTTTTCACTCCAACCCCAATCTAGTGCACATGATTCTAATAATTAGCTGGTTGATAAGCTGAATCAGGTTAGTTACAACTGGGGTTGGAGCAAAAACCTACAGGAGAGTGGCTCTCCAGGAACAGGGTTGGAGAGCCCTGGGTTACATGATACCTTTAGGTGGTGGGACTGACTCCATACTAAGATGTCCTAGATGGCTATAGGACTAGGAGTGCCTACTGCGCAGCCTGCATGCAGTAAGTGTGTATATGTTTCACATGAGAAATCTAGCAGTTCTAGTAGTAGGAGGAACCTTCGAAACAAGATAAATATGCAGCGTTTAAAGGGGCAATCTGCAATTGGTACATGTATTTTTGAATTAAAAATGTTGATCTCATGGATGGTTAGTCCTTGCATCCATAGCAATGTCTATGAATTTGAAAGTGGTAAAAAATGTCCAGCTCCAATTCTCAAATGTTTACCAAAACAGTGACGGGGTATCCACTTTGTTGTTGTTGTTTGAACTGCAGATTTCCCTTTCAAAAGCTCAAGTGGAGTCTGGCATCTTAATGATGCTTTAAACAGAACACGGTTGGCGCAGGGCCAGCTGCTTTCCGCATAAACCCTACACTCTCTTACATCCTTATCTCGTCACCTGTCAAAATGTTTACGCCAGCGATATGTTTAAAAAGCCAGCGATATGTTTAAAAAGCAGCCCGCCTTTGGTTTGGTCTGGCTCGGTTGAGCGGGGGGCCAAGAGTTAACTAATTGCGGCGTCGCGAAATGGTCGCGAAACGTCTTCCAGGCGCATTAATCTCTCGCAGTGTTTGACGAGGCTGCGTTGTAAACATTCAATCCCCATCTTTGAACACTTAAGCGTGCGTACATGCGGCCGACAGGTTTATACTGATTCGTGCAATATGCCAGGACTTGGCACCGAGTGCAGACTTGGTCTGCATCCCAAATGGAACCATAGGGTTCTGGTCAAAAGTAGCGCACTATGTAGGGAATAGGGTGACATTTGAGACGCAGACTTGAGGTCAGAGCTATGCGAGCAGCCTTCCAGCCGCAGCATCGTGTTGTACACATGAGATGTCCAACACTCGCCATCTCCCAAATCTCACAGTCGAAGCCAAGTTTTACAGTTTCTGCTCCAAATATGGAGGAATGTGGGATTGGGAGCACCGGGAGACAGTCCAAATCCGTGCTCCTTATCAAAGATGGTTTTGATCATGTATATCAGCCATGAGTGCATTTGAAGAATACATTGTATCCACATGCTATAATTTACATTTTAGTCATTTAGCAGATGCTCTTATCCAGAGCGACTAACAGGAGCAATTAGGGTTAAGTGCCTTGCTCAAGGGCACATCAACAGATTCTTCACCAATCAGCTCAGGGATTAGAACCAGCGACCTTTCCGTTATCACAAATGCACCTGGATAACATAGCCCATGGTTAGGTTTCCAAGGAAGCAGTTCCTGCATATCTTCATTGACAGTGTCTGATCTTTAACCAATCAAATGAGGTAGAGACAAAGATGGAGAGCGAGAGAGAGGGACATAGAGATAATTAGAGAGAGAGAGAGACATATAGATAATTAGAGAGAGAGAGAGAGACATAGAGAAAATTAGAGAGAGAGAGAGAGAGAGCGAGAGAGAGAGAGAGACCCCCAACACCCCCAACAGTCTCTGTGACCCAGCAAGACACCCTCAGTGTCCCTCTACCTACCTCACCTGCAGCAGACAGAGCCAACACTACAACACCAAGAACACCTGCTATGCAACGTTTCCACAACAGCCTCTCTCTAGTCGAAGCAGAGGTCATAGAACTCAGAGAGAACAAGCTTCAAGAGGATGACACTGTCCAGAAACTAAAAGAAGAGATGAAACAGTTCAGGGAGGAGAGCAGAGCATCTATTGCTAAATTAGAAAGCAGAATGGACAAACTGAGTCAGACAAATGATGACCTCAGAGACCATCTGAGCACAACAAGAGAGGAACTAGAGCAGAGAGAGAGGTATATTGACCCCCTCAACCAGCAGCTAGTCATTATGTCCTCTGCATCTAGAGAACATGTCCACCAGCTTGGTACAACACAGGCAGAACCTGAGACCAGCATAACCAGCATGGCATCCACCACACAGCCTGATGACACTGCACCAGTCTCCCAGTCTGCTCCAGTCCAGGTCAGCCAACCAGCCTCCCAGTCTGCTCCAGTCCAGGTCAACCTACCAGCCTCCCAGTCTGCTCCAGCCCAGGTCAGAATACCAGCCTCCCTGTCTGCTCCAGCCCAGGTCAGAATACCAGCCTCCCTGTCTGCTCCAGCCCAGGTCAGAATACTAGCCTCCCAGTCTGCTCCAGCACAGGTCAGAATACCAGCCTCCCTGTCTGCTCCAGCCCAGGTCAGAATACCAGCCTCCCTGTCTGCTCCAGCCCAGGTCAGAATACTAGCCTCCCAGTCTGCTCCAGCACAGGTCAGAATACCAGCCTCCCTGTCTGCTCCAGCCCAGGTCAGAATACCAGCCTCCCTGTCTGCTCCAGCCCAGGTCAGAATACCAGCCTCCCTGTCTGCTCCAGCCCAGGTCAGAATACCAGCCTCCCTGTCTGCTCCAGCCCAGGTCAGAATACCAGCCTCCCTGTCTGCTCCAGCCCAGGTCAGAATACTAGCCTCCCAGTCTGCTCCAGCCCAGGTCAGAATACCAGCCTCCCTGTCTGCTCCAGCCCAGGTCAGAATACCAGCCTCCCTGTCTGCTCCAGCCCAGGTCAGAATACTAGCCTCCCAGTCTGCTCCAGCCCAGGTCAGAATACCAGCCTCCCAGTCTGCTCCAGCCTCCAAATCTGCTCCACCCAGACAACCACCCACAACTGCAATCCTTATCGAAGTTCTTGGTCCAGGAAAGATTATTCCCTAGACACCAGGTGTATAAATTCTGGTGTCCTACAACTGAAAGTGCAATGCAGCTACTCCGTCAGACCAGGATTGACACCCCTGACAACATCATCATCCACACTGGCACAAACGACCTTCGTGCCAAAGGTGAAAATGTATCTGGGGCAGTGAGAAGAGTGGCAGAACGGGCACAGGCTATGTTCCCAACAACCAATATAGTTGTGTCCACCCTCCTACCAAGAAAATATTTCCCAGGACAGTTGATTGACAAAATAAATCAACAGATCACTGTGGACTGTGACTCACTGCTCAACGTCAGAATGGCTCACCATCCTACTCGGACATGTGAACACTGATATGATAATGTACACCTTGATCAGGACAGTGTCAGAACCTTTGCTAAGGACCTTAAGGATGTAACACTTGGTAGGGACCCACACACCCATCACCCAGCAGCAGAGGCCCCCCGCTCCACTTTCTGAAACAACAGTACCCCTACCATCCCCAGGAGAGAAGAGCCAGACACGGCTTATTACAGCATAACTCTACAAGACCGGGCCCAACACAGCACAGATTTACCAGACCAGACCCGGCCCATCACAACACAGCTCTACTAGACCCGGCCCATCACAACACAGCTCTACTAGACCCCATCACAACACAGCTCTACTAGACCCGGCCCATCACAACACAGCTCTACTAGACCCGGCCCATCACAACACAGCTCTACTAGACCCGGCCCATCACAACACAGCTCTACTAGACCCGGCCCATTGCAGCACAGCACTGATCAATACTCTAGGGTCGGACAGAACACTGTCCTTCAGAGAAGTGATGCAGTCCTCACCATGTATCATTCAGATCATCAGCCTACATATGCTGAGGTAACCTCTGGCAAAAGACACCTAGAACTATCAGAGATTGGAGAGGTGCTCCAACTACTGCATCTAATATGCAGACTACTGGACTAGACAGACCTTTTAATTCACTCACACACACACACTCTCACTCTCACTCTCTCTCTCTCACACACACACACACACACACACACACACACACACACACACACACACACACACACACACACACACACACACACACACACACACGTACAAGGGGTTACAGATTGCATTGCATTGTACTTATTTTTGGACACACCTACTTATTCAAGGGTTTTTCTTTATTTTTACTATTTTCTACATTGTCGAGTAATAGTGAAGACATCAAAACTATGAAATAACACATATGGAATCAAGTAGTAACCAAAAAAGTGTTAAACAAATCAAAATATATTTTATATTTGAGATTCTTCAAAGTAGCCACCCTTTGCCTTGATGACAGCTTTGTACACTCTTGGCATTCTCTCAACCAGCTTCATGACGTAGTAACCTGGAATACATTTCAATTAACAGGTGTGCCTTCTTAAAAGTTAATTTGTGGAATTTCTTTCCTTCCTAATGCGTTTGAGCCAATCAGTTGTGTTGTGACAAGGTGTCACGCCCTGACCTATATAACTCTAGTTTGTTGAGTCAGGGTGTGGAAATCTATGCTAGAAATTCTATGTTTAGGTTCTAGTTTTCTGTTTCTATGTCTGGCCGGGTATGATTCCCAATCAGAGGCCGCTGTAGCTCGTTGTCTCTGATTGGGGATCATACTTAGGTAGCCCTTGCCTACTGTGTATTGTGGGATCTTGTTCCGTGGTAGGCTTGTATGTGTATAGCCTGAAGACTTCACGTTACGTTGTTTCTTGTTTTGTTTATGTTTATTGAGTTAAATAAACATGTACGCTTTTCACGCTGCACCTTGGTCTGACCCGTCTCTCAACGATCGTGACACAAGGTAGGGGTGGTATACAGAAGATAGCCCTATTTGGTAAAAGACCAAGTCCATATTATGGGAAGAACAGCTCAGATAAGCGAAGAGAAATGACAGTCCATCATTACTTTAAGACATGAAGGTCAGTCAATCTGGAAAATTTCAACAACTTCGAAAGTTTCTTCAAGTCGCAAAAACCATCAAGCATTATGATGAAACTGGCTCTCATGAGGACTGCCACAGGAAAAGAAGACCCAGAGTTACCTCTGCTGCAGAGGATAAATTCATTAGAGTTAACTGCACCTCAGATTGCAGCCCAAATAAATGCTTCACAGAGTTCAAGTAACAGACATATCTCAACATCAACTGTTCAGAGGAGAATGCGTGAATCAGGCCTTCATGGTCGAATTGCTGCAAAGATACCACTACTAAAGGACACCAATAATAAGAAGAGACTTGCTTGGGCCAAGAAACACGAGCAATGGACATTAGACTAGTGGAATCTGTCCTTTTGTCTGATGAGTCCAAATTTGAGATTTTTGGTTCCAACCGTTGTGTCTTTGTGAGACTCAGAGTAGGTGAACGGATGATCTCTGCATGTGTGGTTCCCACCGTGAAGCATGGAGGAGGAGGTGTGATGTGTGGGGGTGCTTTGCTTGTGACACTGTCTGTGATTTAGAATTCAAGGCACACTTAACCAGCATGGCTACCACAGCATTCTGCAGCGATACGCCATCCCATCTGGTTTGCGCTTAGTGGACTATTTTTTGTTTTTCTACAGGACAATGACCCAAAACCACCTCCAGGTTGTATAAGGGCTATTTGACCAAGGATAGTGATGGAGTGCTGCATCAGATGACCTGGCCACCACAATCACCCGACCTCAACCCAATTGAGATGGTTTGGGATGAGTTGGACCGCAGAGTGAAGGAAAAGGAGCCAGCAAGGGCTCAGCATATGTGCGAACTCCTTCAAGACTGTTGGAAAAGCATTCCTCATGAAGCTGGTTGAGAGAATGCCAAGAGTGTGCAAAGCTGTCATCAAGGCAAAGGGTTGCTACTTGGAAGAATCTAAAATCTATAATATATTTTGATTTGTTTATAACTTTTTTGGTTACCACATGATTCCATATGTGTTATTTCATAGTTTTGATGTCTTCACTATTATTCTACAATGTAGAAAATAGTAAAAATAAAGAAAAACCCTTGAATGAGTAGGTGTGTCCAAACGTTTAACTGGTACTCCTTGTACACAGAAAACAAGTGTGCAATAAAAATAAAAAACCAAAGAACATAATTATTTTCGCAACGTCAAGGTGTGAGACAAGGCTGCAGTTTGAATCCAAACCTTTTCAATATGTATATCAATTAATTAACAGACATGTTGGACCATTCTGCAGCCCCAGGACTCACACTATTTGACACAGAGGTAAAATATCTGCTATATGCTGATGATTTGGTTATTCTATTACCAACCAAAGGTCTTCAACAGTATCTTAATCTTCTAGAGCATTATTGCCATAATTGGGCCCTGGCAGTACATTAAAAAAAAACTAGAATCATGATTTTCCAGAAAAAACCCAGGTGTCAGAAACACAAATATAAATTCACCGTGAACAACACCATAATTGAACACACTAAAAAATTACTCATACAGTGAGGGTAAAAAAGTATTTGATCCCCTGCTGATTTTGTACGTTTGCCCACTGACAAAGACATGATCAGTCTATAATTTTAATGGTAGGTTTATTTGAACAGTGAGAGACAGAATAACAACAACAAAATCCAGAAAAATGCATGTCAAAAATGTTATAAATTGATTTGCATTTTAATGAGGGAAATAAGTATTTGACTCCTCTGCAAAACATGACTTAGTACTTGGTGGCAAAACCCTTGTTGGCAATCACAGAGGTCAGATGTTTCTTGTAGTTGGCCACCAGGTTTGCACACATCTCAGGAGGGATTTTGTCCCACTCCTCTTTGAAGATCTTCTCCAAGTCATTAAGGTTTCGAGGCTGATGTTTGGCAACTCAAACCTTCAGCTCCCTCCACAGATTTTCTATAGGATTAAGGTCTGGAGACTGGCTAGGCCACTCCAGGACCTTAATGTGCTTCTTCTTGAGCCACTCCTTTGTTGCCTTGGCCGTGTGTTTTGGGTCATTGTCATGCTGGAATACCCATCCACGACCCATTTTCAATGCCCTGGCTGAGGGAAGGAGGTTCTCACCCAAGATTTGACGGTACATGGCCCAGTCCATCGTCCCTTTGATGCGGTGAAGTTGTCCTGTCCCCTTAGCAGAAAAACACCCCCAAAGCATAATGTTTCCACCTCCATGTTTGGCGGTGGGGATGGTGTTCTTGGGGTCATAGGCAGCATTCCTCCTCCTTCAAACACGGCGAGTTGAGTTGATGGCAAAGAGCTCGATTTTGGTCTCATCTGACCACAACACTTTCACCCAGTTCTCCTCTGAATCATTCAGATGTTCATTGGCAAACTTCAGACGGGCCTGTATATGTGCTTTCTTTTGCAGGGGGGCCTTGCGGGCGCTGCAGGGTTTCAGTCCTTCACGGCGTAGTGTGTTACCAATTGTCTATGGTCCCAGCTGCCTTGAGATCATTGACAAGATCCTCCCGTGTAGTTCTGGGCTGATTCCTTACTGTTCTCATGATCATTGCAACTCCACGAGGTGAGATCTTGCATGGGGCCCCAGGCCGAGGGAGATTGACAGTTATTTTGTGTTTCTTCCATTTGCGAATAATCGCACCAACTGTTGTCACCTTCTCACCAAGCTGCTTGGCGATGGTCTTGTAGCCCATTCCAGCCTTGTGTAGGTCTACAATCTTGTCCCTGACATCCTTGGAGAGCTCTCTGGTCTTGGCCATGATGGAGAGTTTGGAATCTGATTGATTGATTGCTTCTGTGGACAGGTGTCTTTTATACAGGTAACAACTGAGATTAGGAGCACTCCCTTTAAGAGTGTGCTCCTAATCTCAGCTCGTTACCTGTATAAAAGACACCTGGGAGCCAGAAATCTTTCTGATTGAGAGGGGGTCAAGTACTTATTTCCCTCATTAAAATGCAAATCAATTTATAACATTTTTGACATGCGTTTTTCTGAATTTTTTTGTTGTTATTCTGTCTCTCACTGTTCAAATGAACCTACCATTAAAATTATAGACTGGTCATGTCTTTGTCAGTGGGCAAACGTACAAAATCAGCAGGGGATCAAATACATTTTTCCCTCACTGTACCTTGGTCTGACCATATCTGCATCGGGAAACTTTAATATGGCAGTGAATGCACTCAAAGAAAAAGCCTGTAGAGGATTGTATGCAATAATAATGAAATTATTCAAAATCAACATTCCAGTTAGAATTTGGTCCAAAATATTTGACAGCGTAATCCTACCAATAGCTCTTTACGAAGTGAGGTTTGGGGGCCACGCAATAAACTGGACTTTAAAATGTGGGACAAACCTCCAATTGAAGCCCTACATGCAGAATTCTGTCGGAATATTCTACAAGTCCAAAGAAATACACCAACTAATGCATGTAGTGTAGGATAGGCCGCTTTCCAGTGGTAATGAAAATACAGAAAAGATCATTAACATTTTGGCTACATCTAAATTCAAGTCCAAATTCAAGAGCTGAGCCCAGAAACGAGCCCTCTCAGTCAGCTGGTGTTGGACCTAACCAACCAAGCTGACACCAGCACTGCTTCAAAAGAAAGATTTCAAATAAACAAAATCATGAACCAATCAAAAGACTCATATTTACAACATTGGAAAAACGAAACAAAATCCCAAAGCCGACTAAATTGCTATCTGTCCCTAAACAGAGAATATGAATTGGCTGATTATCTCTACTCCGTCAGAGGTACGAAGCAGAGACAGATCCTTACCAAGTACAGGCTGAGTGACCATCAATTGGCAATAGAAACCGGCAGACATAAAAAGACATGGCTACCCAAAGAGGAGCGTGTATGTGGTCACTGCACGACTGGGGAGGTAGAAACAGAAATGCACTTTCACCTTTACTGTGATAAATATTCCTCACCAAGAGATTCATTATACGCAGAAATTACTACATTTATTCCAAATTTTTACTTATTAAACCCAGAGGAAAAACTAAAAATACTCATGGGCGAAGGAGCAACGGCTCCTCTTGCAGCCAAATATGTATTTGCCTGCCACAGCCCGAGGGACACTGAATAATAACATCTGCATAGTAAACAGTAACTTACTTATTATTAGTATTATTGTTATTACTATTATTACTATTATTATAATTATTATAATTATTATTACTACTATTATTGTTATTACTATTATAATTATTATTATTGTGATCATTATTCCAAATAGTAGTGGTATGGGTAGTAGGGGGGATGGTAATGATAGCAGTTTAATGATGGTGGTGGTAGTAGTGTGTCACGCCCTGGCTCTGGGGACAATGTTATGTTGAGCCAGGGTGTGTATTCTATGTTTGATTTTCTATGTTGGGCTGAGTGACTCCCAATCAGAGGCAACGAGTGACAGCTGGTTGTCTCTGATTGGGAGCCATATTTAACTATCGGTCTTTTCACTTTGTGTTGTGGTTTCTTGTTCCGTGTTGGTTTGTTTTTGTAACCAAGGACGTCACGTTTCGTTGTTTTGATCGTGTGATCTTGATAAAATAAATATGTTTGCTTTCAACGCTGCGCCTTGGTCCTCTCCCTCCTTAGACGATCGTGACAGAAGAAACCACCATAACAGGACCAAGCAGCGTGAAGAAGAGAGAGGATGGACTTGGGAGCAGTTGAGTAGGAGTCTCGACTGGGCCAAGCCAAGAGAAGAGGAGAGAGGTTGGACTTTGGAGCAGTGGGGTGAGAGTCTGGCGAGAACGATGGAGGCCTGGCCCACGGGGAGGAGAGACCCCCAGAAAATTTTTAGGGGGGGGCTCACGACGTCGGACCAGCAGGAGGCCGCGATAGAGCGGCCCAGCGGGTTGCCAGAGGAGGCCGCCAGGTTACGGGGGCCACTGGTCGAAGAGGGGATGGAGGATGTAGAGGCACGGCGAGAGGTACTGGGGTGTGTTACCAGTCCAGTCCGGCCCGTTCCAGATCCCGAGGTAGAGCCAGTGGTGTGTGTCCCCAGTACGGTCCGGCCTGTTCCAGCCCCTCGCACCAAGTGTACGGTGCGCGTCGCCAGCCCAGCCCGGCCTGTCCCTGCTCCACGCACCAAGCCTACGGGGTGCGTCGCCAGCCCAGTCCGGCCCATCCAAGCTCCCCGCACCAAGCCAGTGGTGTGCGTCATCAGTCCGGCACGGCCCGTGCCTGCTCTCCGCACCAAGTCTGTGGTGCGTTTCGTCAGCCCTGTCCGGCCCGTTCCTGCTCTCCGCACCAAGCCTACGGTGTGCGTCGCCAGCCCAGCCCGGCCAGTCCCTGCTCCACGCACCAAGCCTACGGGGTGCGTCGCCAGCCCAGTCCGGCCCATCCAAGCTCCCCGCACCAAGCCAGTGGTGTGCGTCATCAGTCCGGCACGGCCCGTGCCTGCTCGCCGCACCAAGTCTGTGGTGCGTTTCGTCAGCCCTGTCCGGCCCGTTCCTGCTCTCCGCACCAAGTCTGTGGTGCGCGTCGCCAGCCCAGTCCGGCCCATCCAAGCTCCCCGCACCAAGCCAGTGGTGTGCGTCATCAGTCCGGCACGGCCCGTGCCTGCTCGCCGCACCAAGTCTGTGGTGCGTTTCGTCAGCCCTGTCCGGCCCGTTCCTGCTCTCCGCACCAAGTCTGTGGTGCGCGTCGCCAGCCCAGTCCGGTCCATTCCTGCTCCACGCACCAAGCCAGGGGTGCGTATCGTCAGTCCGGCTCCGGCCAGCGGGGCCAGACCGGACCAGGGGTACTTTGGGGGGTTGGAGAGGGAGTGGGGATCAGGCCCGGAGCCGGATCCGCCGCCAAGGCGGAGTGCCCACCCGGTCCCTCCCCTGTGGGATTTAGTTGGCGCGGTCGGAGTCCGCGCCTTTAGGGGGGGGTACTGTCACGCCCTGGCTCTGGGGACAATGTTATGTTGAGCCAGGGTGTGTATTCTATGTTTGATTTTCTATGTTGGGCTGAGTGACTCCCAATCAGAGGCAACGAGTGACAGCTGGTTGTCTCTGATTGGGAGCCATATTTAACTATCGGTCTTTTCACTTTGTGTTGTGGTTTCTTGTTCCGTGTTGGTTTGTTTTGTAACCAAGGACGTCACGTTTCGTTGTTTTGATCGTGTGATCTTGATAAAATAAATATGTTTGCTTTCAACGCTGCGCCTTGGTCCTCTCCCTCCTTAGACGATCGTGACATAGTGGTAGTAATGATGATGGTAGTTGTAGTACTGATGTAATGGTGAGGATGACAGTTAATTAGTTAAAAGTTAGTTATAGTTTCATTTTCCAAGTTTAGCCTTTTATATATTTATTATATTTCTACTGTTGACTGTTAACATTTTATTGTTGTTATTATTATTTGTATTATATATATTTTTTTGTATTATTATTTACTACCATTTTATATTATTATTCTTTATTCTTTATTATTTTATTACAATGTATATTGTATACATTGTTGCTTTGGAAATATTGACGCAATGTTTTTCATGCCAATAAAGCAGCTTGAATTTGAATTTGAATTAGAGAGAGAGAGAGAGAGAGAGAGAGAGAGAGAGAGAGAGAGAGAGAGAGAGAGAGAGAGAGAGAGAGAGAGAGAGAGAGAGAGAGAGAGAGAGAGAGAGAGAGAGAGAGAAGAGAGAGAGAGAGAGAGAGAGAGAGAGAGAGAGAGAGAGAGAGAGAGAGAGAGAGAGAGAGAGAGAGAGAGAAGGATAGGATGAAAGAGCGTTAGAGAGAGAAAAACAGAGAGTTGAAGAGAGAGAAATATAGATAGATAAGAAGAAAGAAAGAAAGAAATAGTTAGGGAGAGAAGGAGAGAGGAGCGAGAAGGAGAGAGAAGGATAGAGAAGGATAGAGAAGGAGAGAGAAGGAGAGAGAAGGAGAGAGAAGGAGAGAGAAGGAGAGAGAAGGAGGGGGAAGAGAGAGAAGGAGCGAGAAGGAGAGAGAAGGAGAGAGAAGGAGCGAGAAGGAGAGAGAAGGAGAGAGAAGGAGGGGGAAGGAGAGAGAAGGAGAGAGAAGGATAGAGAAGGAGAGAGAAGGAGCGAGAAGGAGAGAGAAGGAGAGAGAAGGAGAGAGAAGGAGAGAGAAGGAGAGAGAAGGAGGGGGAGACCCCTTGCCTGATGAAAGGAGCTTTGTGCTCCAGCAGGCAGAGCGTCTGTGCAGTGATGTCATCCAGTGATGTCATCCAGTGATGTCATCCAGAGCAGAGAGAGCCACCGGAGAGCCTGTTTGTCATTCTGCACAGAACCCAGCTTCACTTACTGTAGCCTGGGGCTAGCGCTAACATGGGCCTCACACACACACACACACACACAGGTATGCGCACGGCACGCTCAAACAAACACAGACTGGTTTGGCTTACAAATTCCACCTCAACAGGCAAAATTAGACCAAGAAAGAGGCTTGAGCAAAGCAAGATATTAGAGTTTGAGAGTTCGTGTCTAAGAGGGAGTTGGCGGTTTAGAGAACTGCACTGCAGTAATTGTGAATAGTGTACTGTAAAACTTTTTTATTTTTTTAACTTCAACTAAACACCGTCTCAAATAGCTGCCTGTCCCTTTTAGTAGACGGGCATCGGCACACTTTTCAGCAAATAAACGCCTGTTTCAAATAAACGCCGGTGTGAACTTCAGTGAGTACCGTACGGGCAAAATAAGATAAAAGGAGAGCAACATCATTACCATGGATGAGACATGGTCGGCTGAACTACGGGGGATGCAAGGCACAACGAGGCACAACGAGGCACAACGAGGTGAGAAAATGAAATGCGAAAATCGGGGGTGTATGATAGGCAGCCTGGTCTTTGCAAGTCTGATCTGTGCTGGATTATTATTTGATTTTTTATACAGTCTATGATCTAGATATTTACCATCATCCATGACGGAGTGCCAGTGTAGAGAGGGACGATTGAAGGTCTGGCACTGTTGGTCTCTGAAGCTGGGGATCCCAACAGGGCAGGGTGGGCTCTCACACATCCTGTACTGCATCCTGGAGCCGACACAGTCCCGGCTCTTCCCACTGGTCCCACAGAGACAATACAAAACAAAATGCATGGAATGAAGGTCAAGATCAATGATGTAAAGCATAGCGGTTGAGAGCGTTCGGCCAGTAACTGAAAGGTCGCTGGTTCGAATCCCCAAGCCGACAAGGTGAAAAATCTGTCCATTACTTTTTACACATTTTGTTATGTTACAGCCTTATTCTAAAATTAATAAAATTGTTTTTTTCCCATCATCAATCTACACACAATACCCCATAACGACAAAGCAAAAACAGGTTTTTAGAAATGTATGCTAATTTATAAAAAATTAAAAACAGAAATATCACATTTACATAAGTATTCAGACCCTTTACTCAGTACTTTGTTGAAGCACCTTTGGCAGCGATTACAGCATAGAGTCTTCTTGGTTATGACGCTACAAGCTTAGCACACCTGTATTTGGGGAGTTTCTGCCATACTTCTCTGCAGATCCTTCTCAAGCTCTGTCAGGTTGGATGGGGAGCGTTGCTGCACAGCTATTTTCAGGTCTCTCCAGAGATGTTCGATCGGGTTCAAGTCCGGGCTCTGGCTAGTCCACTCAAGGACATTCAGAGACTTGTCCCGAAGCCACTCCTGCGTTGTCTTGGCTGTGTGCTTAGGGTCGTTGTCCTGTTGGAAGGTGAACCTTTGCCCCAGTCTGAGGTCGTGAGTTCTCTGGAGCAGGTTTTCATCAAGGATCGTGCTGTACTTTGCTCCATTCATCTTTCCCTTGATCCTGACTAGTCTCCCAGTCCCTGCCGCTGAAGAAAATCCCCACAGCATGATGCTGCCACCACCATGCTTCAACGTAGGGATGGTGCCAGGTTTTCTCCAGACGTGACGCTTGGCATTCAGGCCAAAGAGTTAAATCTTGGTTTCATCAGACCAGAGAATCTTGTTTCTCATGGTCTGAGAGTCTTTAGGTGCCTTTTGGCAAACTCCAAGTGGGCTGTCATGTGCCTTTTATTGAGGAGTCTGGCCACTCTACCATAAAGCCCTGATTAGTGGAGTGATGCAGAGATGGTTGTCCTTCTGGAAGGTTCTCCCATCTCCACAGAGGAACTCTAGAGCTCTGTCAGAGTGACCATCAGGTCCTGTAGCTCTTCTCAAAGAGACAGTCGTTACAATGTCAAGTACCTGTAGCTCTACTCAAAGAGACAGTCGTTACAGTGTAAAGTACCTGGGACTCCACTCAAAGAGACAGTCGTTACAGTGTAAAGTACCTGTAGCTCTACTCAAAGAGTCAGTTGTTACAATGTAAAGTACCTGTGACTCTACTCAAAGAGACAGTCGTTACAGTTAAAGTACCTGTGACTCTACTCAAAGAGACAGTCGTTACAGTTAAAGTACCTGGGACTCTACTCAAAGAGACAGTCGTTACAGTGTAAAGTACCTGGGACTCTACTCAAAGAGACAGTCGTTACAGTGTAAAGTACCTGTGACTCTACTCAAAGAGACAGTCGTTACAGTTAAAGTACCTGGGACTCTACTCAAAGAGACAGTCGTTACAGTGTAAAGTACCTGGGACTCTACTCAAAGAGACAGTCGTTACAGTGTAAAGTACCTGGGACTCTACTCAAAGAGACAGTCGTTACAGTGTAAAGTACCTGGGACTCTACTCAAAGGGACAGTTGTTACTGTGTAAAGTACTTGGGACTCTACTCAAAGAGACAGTCGTTAGAGTGTAAAGTACCTGGGACTCTACTCAAAGAGACAGTCATTACAGTTTAAAGTACCTGGGACTCTACTCAAAGAGACAGTTGTTACTGTGTAAAGTACTTGGGACTCTACTCAAAGAGACAGTCGTTAGAGTGTAAAGTACCTGGGACTCTACTCAAAGAGACAGTCATTACAGTTTAAAGTACCTGGGACTCTACTCAAAGAGACAGTTGTTACTGTGTAAAGTACTTGGGACTCTACTCAAAGAGACAGTCGTTACAGTGTAAAGTACCTGGGACTCTACTCAAAGAGACAGTCATTACAGTTTAAAGTACCTGGACTCTACTCAAAGAGACAGTTGTTACAGTGTAAAGTACATGTAGCTCTACTCAAAGAGACAGTTGTTACAGTGTAAAGTACATGTAGCTCTACTCAAAGAGACAGTCGTTACTGTGTAAAGTACTTGGGACTCTACTCAAAGAGACAGTCGTTACAGTGTAAAGTACCTGGGACTCTCACACTTGCGCTGGCGTCCACTGATGCCCGTGCTGCAGGTTGGACTGCAGGCTCCCCAGGACCCCCAGGTGCTCCACTCCCCCATGGCTGGCTCCACTGGCACCACTCGGCTCACACACTCCCCAGCACGACACCACTGCATGAGGACATCACACACACACCACACGCAAACGCACATGCACGCACACACACACACACACACACACACAGACACACACATACACACACACATACACACACACTTGAAAACTTGACACAGTATCCAAACCTACAACCCTGTCATCAAACCCCACGACTGAACACCTGAACACAACAGTAATACAAAACAACGCTGCGCTCACAGTGTAACCCGTTAACCTTGGCCTTGGACGTTGACCTGCTGCTGATTGTGTTGCCGCTGATGTGTTGAGCTATGTAAACAGAGGATTCAGGGTCTGATTGAACTCTGGGGTGTGCTCATCATCATTATTGACACTTCTGTCAACTTTTTCACTGATACAACCCACCCATTCCAAGATACCTGAAATAGTTCAAGCACTGCCCTAGAAGTGGGGTCGCACTATATAATGCGTCCTGTCCGCTCTGATGACATGTAACATTCTCCAGAGTTCACCTGCCTTATTCAAAGCCCCCCCCCCAAAAAAATTTTTTTTTCACAACGTACACATTGGTGATCAATGAAAGCATATTTCTACAAGAGACTGCACTTGAATTTCTACATGGGCTGTTACAGATTATAAATGGTGCATCTAAGGACAAAGTCTCAATAGACTCCCTTCTGCACTTCACTACTCTTAACATCTAATACTCAACCGTGGCGAACAGACAACATAACAACATACAACATGCTCCTGGTGACGTTACTAGCAGGGTTTACGGTGGTTTGGGCTCCGCGCGGTGCTCTGCATCATGTTGGCTGTCAGCGTGGATACACAAAGGAGACGGTCTGAAGCGGGGCCAGGGGTTTGCCTTGAGCGGCCACAGCTGGGCCCACAGGCTGTTTCTCATCTCCCTGTTTATAATATCTCTCAGAGAGATGGCTCTCTCTTTCTCTCGTCTCTCTCTCTCTCTCTCTCTCTCTCTCTCTCTCTCTCTCTCTCTGTCTCTCTCTCTCTCTCTCTCTCTCTCTCTCTCTCTCTCTCTCTCTCTCTCTCTCTCTCTCTCTCTCTCTCTCTCTCTCTCTCTCTCTCTCTCTCTCTCTTTCCCTCTCTCTCTCCCTCACTCGCTCTCTCTCTCTCTCTCTCTGTCTCTCTCTCTCTCTCTCTCTCTCTCTCTCTCTCTCTCTCTCTCTCTCTCTCTCTCTCTCTCTCTCTCTCTCTCTCTCTCTCTCTCTGTCTCTCTCTCTCTCTCTCTCTCTCTCTCTCTCTCTCTCTTTCCCTCTCTCTCTCCCTCACTCGCTCTCTTTTCTCTTGCAGCAACGGCTCCTTGCTTGGGCTCGTGTGGAAAATATGATTTCGTATTTGTGAGGCTGGTATTGAGGGACAATTTGGTAGTGACCTGTATCCTGTTGATTTTAATGTGATGAATTAATAAAGACATCGGCTGCGTCCCAAATTGCACCCTATTCTCTAGATAGTGCACTACTTTTGAACAGGTCCCATAAGGCTCTGGTCAAATTATAGTGCACTATATACAGAAGGGATATAAGAGTAATTTGGGATGCAGACATGTAGATAGAAAGGGTGCAACAGAGTCTACCCTGAAAAATAATAATAGAATGCATTTTTTTGTCTGAAAAGCTGTGTGCTGTAATTATGACGTTAAGTAGTTTCAATAGGACAAAACGTCTCAAATAGCACCCTATATAAAGGTAGTGCACTATATAAGTAGTGCCATTTGGGATGCACATTTAGTTTTGATAATAAAACTTGAATGAAGTCATGTGAAAAAGAGCAGCGTCCACAAATGACAGTCCTCAACATGTTCTACACAGAGCCATGTACTGTATCTTAATAAATGGCTGTGGTTCTACCCACCTTTCCAATGTCACATTCGGTGCCATCCATGGGTGGGTCCAGTTTGGTTTTACAGTCCTTCTCTCCATCTACCCGGCACCACAGCCCTGAACACATCACATACTGAAACACACACGCACGCAAAAGCACGCACACACACAAACACCCACACACACACACACACACCACACAAATAAAGTTTATTGACATTCATTTTTATGATGCTGTCTATGTTTATTTACTTGAATCACTGTTCTATTTTTTTGTATGTGGTCTATGAAGGACACACCGTATCAAAACAGTTTTCACGGAAAATGGAAATAGGTGTTCTTATTGGAAAATGACAAAATAAAAAATATATGCATATCAGTCTTGGCACTGACTACTACTCCCCACAATGATGTCCATTCCATCAACCTCTGTGCTTTAGATTTCAGACCCCTACTAAACTTAATGTCACCGATCTCTCCTGAACAGATTCCGTTTGTAAACCGAAGAATCTGTCTCTACAGGATGGAATGCGTAGGATAATGATCAAACAGTAGTTCCGGTGTTTGGGTTTTCATCACTGATTATTTGGATTTATCAGGATTGGGGCGAAGGTCACAGATTATTTTGATTTGTCAGGATTGGGCGAAGGTCACAGATTATTTGGATTTATAAGGATTGGGTAAAGTCACAGATTATTTTGATGTATCAGGGTTGGGCGATGGTCACAGATTATTTGGATGTATCAGGATATGGGGCGATGGTCACAGATTATTTGGATGTATCAGGATTGGGCGAAGGTGGTGCTTAATATTCGACTGCTTTGCGCGTGTAGTGAAATTGGCAGAAGGGGGGGCCTTTGGCTGAGAGTTTCCTTTTGCAAGGGTGGATTCTTCACAAACCGGAACTCTAACACATTTGAACCCAGAACTAAATCATGCAGATGAACTAATTACACAAGATATTAGTTCTGGGTTAACCGAGATTAACACACTGTAAATCTATCAATGAAATGCTATTTGTATTGAGGGTTTGCAAGGTTGCTATAGAAAACCAATCATCAAGGAATACTATTTTGAAGCATGTCTTTCACCTAAGCCCCTACATCTGCCGCAATACATGTTGAAGCATGTCTTTCACCTAAGTCCCTACATATGCCCCAATACATTTTGAAGCATGTCTTTCACCTAAGCCCATACATCTGCCCCATTACATTTTGAAGCATGTCTTTCACCTAAGCCCATACATCTGCCCCAATACATTTTGAAGCATGTCTTTCACCTAAGCCCATACATCTGCCCAAATACATTTTGAAGCATGTCTTTCACCTAAGACCCTACATCTGCCCCAATACATTTTGAAGCATGTCTTTCACCTAAGCCCCTACATCTGCCCCAATACATTTTGAAACATGTCTTTCACCTAAGCCCCTACATCTGCCCCATTACATTTTGAAGCATGTCTTTCACCTAAGCCCCTACATCTGCTCCAATACATTTTGAAGCATGTCTTTCACCTAAGCCCCTACATCTGCCCCAATACATTTTGAAGCATGTCTTTCACCTAAGCCCCTACATCTGCCCCAATACATTTTGAAGCATGTCTTTCACCTAAGCCCCTACATATGCCCCAATACATTTTGAAGCATGTCTTTCACCTAAGCCCCTACATCTGCCCCAATACATTTTGAAGCATGTCTTTCACCTAAGCCCCTACATCTGCCCCAATACATTTTGAAGCATGTCTTTCACCTAAGCCCCTACATCTGCCCCAATACATTTTGAAGCATGTCTTTCACCTAAGCCCATACATCTGCCCCAATACATTTTGAAGCATGTCTTTCACCTAAGCCCCTACATCTGCCCCAATACATTTTGAAGTATGTCTTTCACCTAAGCCCCTACATCTGCCCCAATACATTTTGAAGCATGTCTTTCACCTAAGCCCCTACATCTGCCCCAATACATTTTGAAGCATGTCTTTCACCTAAGTCCCTACATATGCCCCAATACATTTTGAAGAATGTCTTTCACCTAAGCCCATACATCTGCCCCATTACATTTTGAAGCATGTCTTTCACCTAAGCCCATACATCTGCCACAATACATTTTGAAGCATGTCTTTCACCTAAGCCCATACATCTGCCCAAATACATTTTGAAGCATGTCTTTCACCTAAGACCCTACATCTGCCCCAATACATTTTGAAGTATGTCTTTCACCTAAGTCCCTACATCTGCCCCAATACATTTTGAAGCATGTCTTTCACCTAAGCCCCTACATCTGCCCCAATACATTTTGAAGCATGTCTTTCACCTAAGCCCCTACATCTGCCCCAATACATTTTGAAGCATGTCTTTCACCTAAGCCCCTACATCTGCCCCAATACATTTTGAAGCATGTCTTTCACCTAAGCCCCTACATCTGCCCCATTACATTTTGAAGCATGTCTTTCACCTAAGCCTCTACATCTGCCCCAATACATTTTGAAGCATGTCTTTCACCTAAGTCCCTACATATGCCCCAATACATTTTGAAGCATGTCTTTCACCTAAGCCCATACATCTGCCCCAATACATTTTGAAGCATGTCTTTCACCTAAGCCCATTCATCTGCCCCAATACATTTTGAAGCATGTCTTTCACCTAAGCCCCTACATCTGCCCCATTACATTTTGAAGCATGTCTTTCACCTAAGCCCCTACATCTGCCCCAATACATTTTGAAGCATGTCTTTCACCTAAGCCCCTACATATGCCCCAATACATTTTGAAGCATGTCTTTCACCTAAGCCCATACATCTGCCCCAATACATTTTGAAGCATGTCTTTCACCTAAGCCCATTCATCTGCCCCAATACATTTTGAAGCATGTCTTTCACCTAAGCCCCTACATCTGCCCCAATACATTTTGAAGCATGTCTTTCACCTAAGCCCCTACATCTGCCCCATTACATTTTGAAGCATGTCTTTCACCTAAGCCCCTACATCTGCCCCAATACATTTTGAAGCATGTCTTTCACCTAAGCCCCTACATCTGCCCCAATACATTTTGAAGCATGTCTTTCACCTAAGCCCATACATCTGCCCCAATACATTTTGAAGCATGTCTTTCACCTAAGCCCATACATATGCCCCAATACATTTTGAAGCATGTCTTTCACCTAAGCCCCTACATCTGCCCCAATACATTTTGAAGCATCTCTTTCACCTAAGCCCCTACATCTGCCCCAATACATTTTGAAGCATGTCTTTCACCTAAGCCCATACATCTGCCCCAATACATGTTGAAGCATGTCTTTCACCTAAGTCCCTACATATGCCCCAATACATTTTGAAGCATGTCTTTCACCTAAGCCCATACATCTGCCCCATTACATTTTGAAGCATGTCTTTCACCTAAGCCCATACATCTGCCCCAATACATTTTGAAGCATGTCTTTCACCTAAGCCCATACATCTGCCCAAATACATTTTGAAGCATGTCTTTCACCTAAGACCCTACATCTGCCCCAATACATTTTGAAGCATGTCTTTCACCTAAGTCCCTACATCTGCCCCAATACATTTTGAAGCATGTCTTTCACCTAAGCCCCTACATCTGCCCCAATACATTTTGAAGCATGTCTTTCACCTAAGCCCCTACATCTGCCCCATTACATTTTGAAGCATGTCTTTCACCTAAGCCCCTACATCTGCCCCAATACATTTTGAAGCATGTCTTTCACCTAAGCCCCTACATCTGCCCCAATACATTTTGAAACATGTCTTTCACCTAAGCCCATACATCTGCCCCAATACATTTTGAAGCATGTCTTTCACCTAAGCCCATACATCTGCCCCAATACATTTTGAAGCATGTCTTTCACCTAAGCCCTACATCTGCCCCAATACATTTTGAAGCATCTCTTTCACCTAAGCCCCTACATCTGCCCCAATACATTTTGAAGCATGTCTTTCACCTAAGCCCATACATCTGCCCCAATACATGTTGAAGCATGTCTTTCACCTAAGTCCCTACATATGCCCCAATACATTTTGAAGCATGTCTTTCACCTAAGCCCATACATCTGCCCCATTACATTTTGAAGCATGTCTTTCACCTAAGCCCATACATCTGCCCCAATACATTTTGAAGCATGTCTTTCACCTAAGCCCTACATCTGCCCCAATACATTTTGAAGCATCTCTTTCACCTAAGCCCCTACATCTGCCCCAATACATTTTGAAGCATGTCTTTCACCTAAGCCCATACATCTGCCCCAATACATGTTGAAGCATGTCTTTCACCTAAGTCCCTACATATGCCCCAATACATTTTGAAGCATGTCTTTCACCTAAGCCCATACATCTGCCCCATTACATTTTGAAGCATGTCTTTCACCTAAGCCCATACATCTGCCCCAATACATTTTGAAGCATGTCTTTCACCTAAGCCCATACATCTGCCCAAATACATTTTGAAGCATGTCTTTCACCTAAGCCCCTACATTTGCCCCAATACATTTTGAAGTATGTCTTTCACCTAAGTCCCTACATCTGCCCCAATACATTTTGAAGCATGTCTTTCACCTAAGCCCCTACATCTGCCCCAAAACATTTTGAAGCATGTCTTTCACCTAAGCCCCTACATCTGCCCCAATACATTTTGAAGCATGTATTTCACCTAAGCCCCTACATCTGCCCCATTACATTTTGAAGCATGTCTTTCACCTAAGCCCCTACATCTGCCCCAAAACATTTTGAAGCATGTCTTTCACCTAAGCCCCTACATATGCCCCAATACATTTTGAAGCATGTCTTTCACCTAAGCCCATACATCTGCCCCAATACATTTTGAAGCATGTCTTTCACCTAAGCCCATTCATCTGCCCCAATACATTTTGAAGCATGTCTTTCACCTAAGCCCCTACATCTGCCCCATTACATTTTGAAGCATGTCTTTACCTAAGCCCCTACATCTGCCCCAATACATTTTGAAGCATGTCTTTCACCTAAGCCCCTACATCTGCCCCAATACATTTTGAAGCATGTCTTTCACCTAAGCCCCTACATCTGCCCCAATACATTTTGAAGCATGTCTTTCACCTAAGCCCCTACATCTGCCCCATTACATTTTGAAGCATGTCTTTCACCTAAGCCCCTACATCTGCCCCAATACATTTTGAAGCATGTCTTTCACCTAAGCCCCTACATATGCCCCAATACATTTTGAAGCATGTCTTTCACCTAAGCCCCTACATCTGCCCCAATACATTTTGAAGCATGTCTTTCACCTAAGCCCCTACATCTGCCCCAATACATTTTGAAGCATGTCTTTCACCTAAGCCCATACATCTGCCCCAATACATTTTGAAGCATGTCTTTCACCTAAGCCCCTACATCTGCCCCAATACATTTTGAAGTATGTCTTTCACCTAAGCCCCTACATCTGCCCCAATACATTTTGAAGCATGTCTTTCACCTAAGCCCCTACATCTGCCCCAATACATTTTGAAGCATGTCTTTCACCTAAGTCCCTACATATGCCCCAATACATTTTGAAGCATGTCTTTCACCTAAGCCCATACATCTGCCCCATTACATTTTGAAGCATGTCTTTCACCTAAGCCCATACATCTGCCACAATACATTTTGAAGCATGTCTTTCACCTAAGACCCTACATCTGCCCCAATACATTTTGAAGTATGTCTTTCACCTAAGTCCCTATATCTGCCCCAATACATTTTGAAGCATGTCTTTCACCTAAGCCCCTACATCTGCCCCAATACATTTTGAAGCATGTCTTTCACCTAAGCCCCTACATCTGCCCCAATACATTTTGAAGCATGTCTTTCACCTAAGCCCCTACATCTGCCCCATTACATTTTGAAGCATGTCTTTCACCTAAGCCTCTACATCTGCCCCAATACATTTTGAAGCATGTCTTTCACCTAAGCCCCTACATCTGCCCCATTACATTTTGAAGCATGTCTTTCACCTAAGCCCCTACATCTGCCCCAATACATTTTGAAGCATGTCTTTCACCTAAGCCCCTACATCTGCCCCAATACATTTTGAAACATGTCTTTCACCTAAGCCCATACATCTGCCCCAATACATTTTGAAGCATGTCTTTCACCTAAGCCCATACATCTGCCCCAATACATTTTGAAGCATGTCTTTCACCTAAGCCCTACATCTGCCCCAATACATTTTGAAGCATCTCTTTCACCTAAGCCCCTACATCTGCCCCAATACATTTTGAAGCATGTCTTTCACCTAAGCCCATACATCTGCCCCAATACATGTTGAAGCATGTCTTTCACCTAAGTCCCTACATATGCCCCAATACATTTTGAAGCATGTCTTTCACCTAAGCCCATACATCTGCCCCATTACATTTTGAAGCATGTCTTTCACCTAAGCCCATACATCTGCCCCAATACATTTTGAAGCATGTCTTTCACCTAAGCCCTACATCTGCCCCAATACATTTTGAAGCATCTCTTTCACCTAAGCCCCTACATCTGCCCCAATACATTTTGAAGCATGTCTTTCACCTAAGCCCATACATCTGCCCCAATACATGTTGAAGCATGTCTTTCACCTAAGTCCCTACATATGCCCCAATACATTTTGAAGCATGTCTTTCACCTAAGCCCATACATCTGCCCCATTACATTTTGAAGCATGTCTTTCACCTAAGCCCATACATCTGCCCCAATACATTTTGAAGCATGTCTTTCACCTAAGCCCATACATCTGCCCAAATACATTTTGAAGCATGTCTTTCACCTAAGCCCCTACATCTGCCCCAATACATTTTGAAGCATGTCTTTCACCTAAGCCCCTACATATGCCCCAATACATTTTGAAGCATGTCTTTCACCTAAGCCCCTACATCTGCCCCAATACATTTTGAAGCATGTCTTTCACCTAAGCCCCTACATCTGCCCCAATACATTTTGAAGCATGTCTTTCACCTAAGCCCATACATCTGCCCCAATACATTTTGAAGCATGTCTTTCACCTAAGCCCCTACATCTGCCCCAATACATTTTGAAGTATGTCTTTCACCTAAGCCCCTACATCTGCCCCAATACATTTTGAAGCATGTCTTTCACCTAAGCCCCTACATCTGCCCCAATACATTTTGAAGCATGTCTTTCACCTAAGTCCCTACATATGCCCCAATACATTTTGAAGCATGTCTTTCACCTAAGCCCATACATCTGCCCCATTACATTTTGAAGCATGTCTTTCACCTAAGCCCATACATCTGCCACAATACATTTTGAAGCATGTCTTTCACCTAAGACCCTACATCTGCCCCAATACATTTTGAAGTATGTCTTTCACCTAAGTCCCTATATCTGCCCCAATACATTTTGAAGCATGTCTTTCACCTAAGCCCCTACATCTGCCCCAATACATTTTGAAGCATGTCTTTCACCTAAGCCCCTACATCTGCCCCAATACATTTTGAAGCATGTCTTTCACCTAAGCCCCTACATCTGCCCCATTACATTTTGAAGCATGTCTTTCACCTAAGCCTCTACATCTGCCCCAATACATTTTGAAGCATGTCTTTCACCTAAGCCCCTACATATGCCCCAATACATTTTGAAGCATGTCTTTCACCTAAGCCCATACATCTGCCCCAATACATTTTGAAGCATGTCTTTCACCTAAGCCCATTCATCTGCCCCAATACATTTTGAAGCATGTCTTTCACCTAAGCCCCTACATCTGCCCCATTACATTTTGAAGCATGTCTTTCACCTAAGCCCCTACATCTGCCCCAATACATTTTGAAGCATGTCTTTCACCTAAGCCACTACATATGCCCCAATACATTTTGAAGCATGTCTTTCACCTAAGCCCATACATCTGCCCCAATACATTTTGAAGCATGTCTTTCACCTAAGCCCATTCATCTGCCCCAATACATTTTGAAGCATGTCTTTCACCTAAGCCCCTACATCTGCCCCAATACATTTTGAAGCATGTCTTTCACCTAAGCCCCTACATCTGCCCCATTACATTTTGAAGCATGTCTTTCACCAAAGCCCCTACATCTGCCCCAATACATTTTGAAGCATGTCTTTAACCTAAGCCCCTACATCTGCCCCAATACATTTTGAAGCATGTCTTTCACCTAAGCCCATACATCTGCCCCAATACATTTTGAAGCATGTCTTTCACCTAAGCCCATACATATGCCCCAATACATTTTGAAGCATGTCTTTCACCTAAGCCCATACATCTGCCCCAATACATTTTGAAGCATCTCTTTCACCTAAGCCCTTACATCTGCCCCAATACATTTTGAAGCATGTCTTTCACCTAAGCCCATACATCTGCCCCAATACATGTTGAAGCATGTCTTTCACCTAAGTCCCTACATATGCCCCAATACATTTTGAAGCATGTCTTTCACCTAAGCCCATACATCTGCCCCATTACATTTTGAAGCATGTCTTTCACCTAAGCCCATACATCTGCCCCAATACATTTTGAAGCATGTCTTTCACCTAAGCCCATACATCTGCCCAAATACATTTTGAAGCATGTATTTCACCTAAGACCCTACATCTGCCCCAATACATTTTGAAGCATGTCTTTCACCTAAGTCCCTACATCTGCCCCAATACATTTTGAAGCATGTCTTTCACCTAAGCCCCTACATCTGCCCCAATACATTTTGAAGCATGTCTTTCACCTAAGCCCCTACATCTGCCCCATTACATTTTGAAGCATGTCTTTCACCTAAGCCCCTACATCTGCCCCAATACATTTTGAAGCATGTCTTTCACCTAAGCCCCTACATCTGCCCCAATACATTTTGAAGCATGTCTTTCACCTAAGCCCATACATCTGCCCCAATACATTTTGAAGCATGTCTTTCACCTAAGCCCATACATCTGCCCCAATACATTTTGAAGCATGTCTTTCACCTAAGCCCTACATCTGCCCCAATACATTTTGAAGCATCTCTTTCACCTAAGCCCCTACATCTGCCCCAATACATTTTGAAGCATGTCTTTCACCTAAGCCCATACATCTGCCCCAATACATGTTGAAGCATGTCTTTCACCTAAGTCCCTACATATGCCCCAATACATTTTGAAGCATGTCTTTCACCTAAGCCCATACATCTGCCCCATTACATTTTGAAGCATGTCTTTCACCTAAGCCCATACATCTGCCCCAATACATTTTGAAGCATGTCTTTCACCTAAGCCCTACATCTGCCCCAATACATTTTGAAGCATCTCTTTCACCTAAGCCCCTACATCTGCCCCAATACATTTTGAAGCATGTCTTTCACCTAAGCCCATACATCTGCCCCAATACATGTTGAAGCATGTCTTTCACCTAAGTCCCTACATATGCCCCAATACATTTTGAAGCATGTCTTTCACCTAAGCCCATACATCTGCCCCATTACATTTTGAAGCATGTCTTTCACCTAAGCCCATACATCTGCCCCAATACATTTTGAAGCATGTCTTTCACCTAAGCCCATACATCTGCCCAAATACATTTTGAAGCATGTCTTTTACCTAAGCCCCTACATTTGCCCCAATACATTTTGAAGTATGTCTTTCACCTAAGTCCCTACATCTGCCCCAATACATTTTGAAGCATGTCTTTCACCTAAGCCCCTACATCTGCCCCAATACATTTTGAAGCATGTCTTTCACCTAAGCCCCTACATCTGCCCCAATACATTTTGAAGCATGTCTTTCACCTAAGCCCCTACATCTGCCCCATTACATTTTGAAGCATGTCTTTCACCTAAGCCCCTACATCTGCCCCAATACATTTTGAAGCATGTCTTTCACCTAAGCCCCTACATATGCCCCAATACATTTTGAAGCATGTCTTTCACCTAAGCCCATACATCTGCCCCAATACATTTTGAAGCATGTCTTTCACCTAAGCCCATTCATCTGCCCCAATACATTTTGAAGCATGTCTTTCACCTAAGCCCCTACATCTGCCCCATTACATTTTGAAGCATGTCTTTACCTAAGCCCCTACATCTGCCCCAATACATTTTGAAGCATGTCTTTCACCTAAGCCCCTACATCTGCCCCAATACATTTTGAAGCATGTCTTTCACCTAAGCCCCTACATCTGCCCCAATACATTTTGAAGCATGTCTTTCACCTAAGCCCCTACATCTGCCCCATTACATTTTGAAGCATGTCTTTCACCTAAGCCCCTACATCTGCCCCAATACATTTTGAAGCATGTCTTTCACCTAAGCCCCTACATATGCCCCAATACATTTTGAAGCATGTCTTTCACCTAAGCCCATACATCTGCCCCAATACATTTTGAAGCATGTCTTTCAGCTAAGCCCATTCATCTGCCCCAATACATTTTGAAGCATGTCTTTCACCTAAGCCCCTACATCTGCCCCAATACATTTTGAAGCATGTCTTTCACCTAAGCCCCTACATCTGCCCCATTACATTTTGAAGCATGTCTTTCACCTAAGCCCCTACATCTGCCCCAATACATTTTGAAGCATGTCTTTCACCTAAGTCCCTACATCTGCCCCAATACATTTTGAAGCATGTCTTTCACCTAAGCCCATACATCTGCCCCAATACATTTTGAAGCATGTCTTTCACCTAAGCCCATACATCTGCCCCAATACATTTTGAAGCATGTCTTTCACCTAAGCCCCTACATCTGCCCCAATACATTTTGAAGCATGTCTTTCACCTAAGCCCATACATCTGCCCCAATACATTTTGAAGCATGTCTTTCACCTAAGCCCCTACATCTGCCCCAATACATTTTGAAGCATGTCTTTCACCTAAGCCCATACATCTGCCCCAATACATTTTGAAGCATGTCTTTCACCTAAGCCCTACATCTGCCCCAATACATTTTGAAGCATCTCTTTCACCTAAGCCCCTACATCTGCCCCAATACATTTTGAAGCATGTCTTTCACCTAAGCCCATACATCTGCCCCAATACATGTTGAAGCATGTCTTTCACCTAAGTCCCTACATATGCCCCAATACATTTTGAAACATGTCTTTCACCTAAGCCCCTACATCTGCCCCAATACATTTTGAAGCATCTCTTTCACCTAAGCCCCTACATCTGCCCCAATACATTTTGAAGCATGTCTTTCACCTAAGCCCATACATCTGCCCCAATACATGTTGAAGCATGTCTTTCACCTAAGTCCCTACATATGCCCCAATACATTTTGAAGCATGTCTTTCACCTAAGCCCATACATCTGCCCCATTACATTTTGAAGCATGTCTTTCACCTAAGCCCATACATCTGCCCCAATACATTTTGAAGCATGTCTTTCACCTAAGCCCATACATCTGCCCAAATACATTTTGAAGCATGTATTTCACCTAAGACCCTACATCTGCCCCAATACATTTTGAAGCATGTCTTTCACCTAAGTCCCTACATCTGCCCCAATACATTTTGAAGCATGTCTTTCACCTAAGCCCCTACATCTGCCCCAATACATTTTGAAGCATGTCTTTCACCTAAGCCCCTACATCTGCCCCATTACATTTTGAAGCATGTCTTTCACCTAAGCCCCTACATCTGCCCCAATACATTTTGAAGCATGTCTTTCACCTAAGCCCCTACATCTGCCCCAATACATTTTGAAGCATGTCTTTCACCTAAGCCCATACATCTGCCCCAATACATTTTGAAGCATGTCTTTCACCTAAGCCCATACATCTGCCCCAATACATTTTGAAGCATGTCTTTCACCTAAGCCCTACATCTGCCCCAATACATTTTGAAGCATCTCTTTCACCTAAGCCCCTACATCTGCCCCAATACATTTTGAAGCATGTCTTTCACCTAAGCCCATACATCTGCCCCAATACATGTTGAAGCATGTCTTTCACCTAAGTCCCTACATATGCCCCAATACATTTTGAAGCATGTCTTTCACCTAAGCCCATACATCTGCCCCATTACATTTTGAAGCATGTCTTTCACCTAAGCCCATACATCTGCCCCAATACATTTTGAAGCATGTCTTTCACCTAAGCCCTACATCTGCCCCAATACATTTTGAAGCATCTCTTTCACCTAAGCCCCTACATCTGCCCCAATACATTTTGAAGCATGTCTTTCACCTAAGCCCATACATCTGCCCCAATACATGTTGAAGCATGTCTTTCACCTAAGTCCCTACATATGCCCCAATACATTTTGAAGCATGTCTTTCACCTAAGCCCATACATCTGCCCCATTACATTTTGAAGCATGTCTTTCACCTAAGCCCATACATCTGCCCCAATACATTTTGAAGCATGTCTTTCACCTAAGCCCATACATCTGCCCAAATACATTTTGAAGCATGTCTTTTACCTAAGCCCCTACATTTGCCCCAATACATTTTGAAGTATGTCTTTCACCTAAGTCCCTACATCTGCCCCAATACATTTTGAAGCATGTCTTTCACCTAAGCCCCTACATCTGCCCCAATACATTTTGAAGCATGTCTTTCACCTAAGCCCCTACATCTGCCCCAATACATTTTGAAGCATGTCTTTCACCTAAGCCCCTACATCTGCCCCATTACATTTTGAAGCATGTCTTTCACCTAAGCCCCTACATCTGCCCCAATACATTTTGAAGCATCTCTTTCACCTAAGCCCCTACATCTGCCCCAATACATTTTGAAGCATGTCTTTCACCTAAGCCCATACATCTGCCCCAATACATTTTGAAGCATGTCTTTCACCTAAGCCCCTACATCTGCCCCATTACATTTTGAAGCATGTCTTTCACCTAAGCCCTACATCTGCCCCAATACATTTTGAAGCATCTCTTTCACCTAAGCCCCTACATCTGCCCCAATACATTTTGAAGCATGTCTTTCACCTAAGCCCATACATCTGCCCCAATACATGTTGAAGCATGTCTTTCACCTAAGTCCCTACATATGCCCCAATACATTTTGAAGCATGTCTTTCACCTAAGCCCATACATCTGCCCCATTACATTTTGAAGCATGTCTTTCACCTAAGCCCATACATCTGCCCCAATACATTTTGAAGCATGTCTTTCACCTAAGCCCTACATCTGCCCCAATACATTTTGAAGCATCTCTTTCACCTAAGCCCCTACATCTGCCCCAATACATTTTGAAGCATGTCTTTCACCTAAGCCCATACATCTGCCCCAATACATGTTGAAGCATGTCTTTCACCTAAGTCCCTACATATGCCCCAATACATTTTGAAGCATGTCTTTCACCTAAGCCCATACATCTGCCCCATTACATTTTGAAGCATGTCTTTCACCTAAGCCCATACATCTGCCCCAATACATTTTGAAGCATGTCTTTCACCTAAGCCCATACATCTGCCCAAATACATTTTGAAGCATGTCTTTTACCTAAGCCCCTACATTTGCCCCAATACATTTTGAAGTATGTCTTTCACCTAAGTCCCTACATCTGCCCCAATACATTTTGAAGCATGTCTTTCACCTAAGCCCCTACATCTGCCCCAATACATTTTGAAGCATGTCTTTCACCTAAGCCCCTACATCTGCCCCAATACATTTTGAAGCATGTCTTTCACCTAAGCCCCTACATCTGCCCCATTACATTTTGAAGCATGTCTTTCACCTAAGCCCCTACATCTGCCCCAATACATTTTGAAGCATGTCTTTCACCTAAGCCCCTACATATGCCCCAATACATTTTGAAGCATGTCTTTCACCTAAGCCCATACATCTGCCCCAATACATTTTGAAGCATGTCTTTCACCTAAGCCCATTCATCTGCCCCAATACATTTTGAAGCATGTCTTTCACCTAAGCCCCTACATCTGCCCCATTACATTTTGAAGCATGTCTTTACCTAAGCCCCTACATCTGCCCCAATACATTTTGAAGCATGTCTTTCACCTAAGCCCCTACATCTGCCCCAATACATTTTGAAGCATGTCTTTCACCTAAGCCCCTACATCTGCCCCAATACATTTTGAAGCATGTCTTTCACCTAAGCCCCTACATCTGCCCCATTACATTTTGAAGCATGTCTTTCACCTAAGCCCCTACATCTGCCCCAATACATTTTGAAGCATCTCTTTCACCTAAGCCCCTACATCTGCCCCAATACATTTTGAAGCATGTCTTTCACCTAAGCCCATACATCTGCCCCAATACATGTTGAAGCATGTCTTTCACCTAAGTCCCTACATATGCCCCAATACATTTTGAAACATGTCTTTCACCTAAGCCCCTACATCTGCCCCAATACATTTTGAAGCATCTCTTTCACCTAAGCCCCTACATCTGCCCCAATACATTTTGAAGCATGTCTTTCACCTAAGCCCATACATCTGCCCCAATACATGTTGAAGCATGTCTTTCACCTAAGTCCCTACATATGCCCCAATACATTTTGAAGCATGTCTTTCACCTAAGCCCATACATCTGCCCCATTACATTTTGAAGCATGTCTTTCACCTAAGCCCATACATCTGCCCAAATACATTTTGAAGCATGTATTTCACCTAAGACCCTACATCTGCCCCAATACATTTTGAAGCATGTCTTTCACCTAAGTCCCTACATCTGCCCCAATACATTTTGAAGCATGTCTTTCACCTAAGCCCCTACATCTGCCCCAATACATTTTGAAGCATGTCTTTCACCTAAGCCCCTACATCTGCCCCATTACATTTTGAAGCATGTCTTTCACCTAAGCCCATACATCTGCCCCAATACATTTTGAAGCATGTCTTTCACCTAAGCCCTACATCTGCCCCAATACATTTTGAAGCATCTCTTTCACCTAAGCCCCTACATCTGCCCCAATACATTTTGAAGCATGTCTTTCACCTAAGCCCATACATCTGCCCCAATACATGTTGAAGCATGTCTTTCACCTAAGTCCCTACATATGCCCCAATACATTTTGAAGCATGTCTTTCACCTAAGCCCATACATCTGCCCCATTACATTTTGAAGCATGTCTTTCACCTAAGCCCATACATCTGCCCCAATACATTTTGAAGCATGTCTTTCACCTAAGCCCTACATCTGCCCCAATACATTTTGAAGCATCTCTTTCACCTAAGCCCCTACATCTGCCCCAATACATTTTGAAGCATGTCTTTCACCTAAGCCCATACATCTGCCCCAATACATGTTGAAGCATGTCTTTCACCTAAGTCCCTACATATGCCCCAATACATTTTGAAGCATGTCTTTCACCTAAGCCCATACATCTGCCCCATTACATTTTGAAGCATGTCTTTCACCTAAGCCCCTACATCTGCCCCAATACATTTTGAAGCATGTCTTTCACCTAAGCCCATACATCTGCCCCAATACATGTTGAAGCATGTCTTTCACCTAAGTCCCTACATATGCCCCAATACATTTTGAAACATGTCTTTCACCTAAGCCCCTACATCTGCCCCAATACATTTTGAAGCATCTCTTTCACCTAAGCCCCTACATCTGCCCCAATACATTTTGAAGCATGTCTTTCACCTAAGCCCATACATCTGCCCCAATACATGTTGAAGCATGTCTTTCACCTAAGTCCCTACATATGCCCCAATACATTTTGAAGCATGTCTTTCACCTAAGCCCATACATCTGCCCCATTACATTTTGAAGCATGTCTTTCACCTAAGCCCATACATCTGCCCCAATACATTTTGAAGCATGTCTTTCACCTAAGCCCATACATCTGCCCAAATACATTTTGAAGCATGTATTTCACCTAAGACCCTACATCTGCCCCAATACATTTTGAAGCATGTCTTTCACCTAAGTCCCTACATCTGCCCCAATACATTTTGAAGCATGTCTTTCACCTAAGCCCCTACATCTGCCCCAATACATTTTGAAGCATGTCTTTCACCTAAGCCCCTACATCTGCCCCATTACATTTTGAAGCATGTCTTTCACCTAAGCCCCTACATCTGCCCCAATACATTTTGAAGCATGTCTTTCACCTAAGCCCCTACATCTGCACCAATACATTTTGAAGCATGTCTTTCACCTAAGCCCATACATCTGCCCCAATACATTTTGAAGCATGTCTTTCACCTAAGCCCATACATCTGCCCCAATACATTTTGAAGCATGTCTTTCACCTAAGCCCTACATCTGCCCCAATACATTTTGAAGCATCTCTTTCACCTAAGCCCCTACATCTGCCCCAATACATTTTGAAGCATGTCTTTCACCTAAGCCCATACATCTGCCCCAATACATGTTGAAGCATGTCTTTCACCTAAGTCCCTACATATGCCCCAATACATTTTGAAGCATGTCTTTCACCTAAGCCCATACATCTGCCCCATTACATTTTGAAGCATGTCTTTCACCTAAGCCCATACATCTGCCCCAATACATTTTGAAGCATGTCTTTCACCTAAGCCCTACATCTGCCCCAATACATTTTGAAGCATCTCTTTCACCTAAGCCCCTACATCTGCCCCAATACATTTTGAAGCATGTCTTTCACCTAAGCCCATACATCTGCCCCAATACATTTTGAAGCATGTCTTTCACCTAAGCCCATACATCTGCCCAAATACATTTTGAAGCATGTCTTTTACCTAAGCCCCTACATTTGCCCCAATACATTTTGAAGTATGTCTTTCACCTAAGTCCCTACATCTGCCCCAATACATTTTGAAGCATGTCTTTCACCTAAGCCCCTACATCTGCCCCAATACATTTTGAAGCATGTCTTTCACCTAAGCCCCTACATCTGCCCCAATACATTTTGAAGCATGTCTTTCACCTAAGCCCCTACATCTGCCCCATTACATTTTGAAGCATGTCTTTCACCTAAGCCCCTACATCTGCCCCAATACATTTTGAAGCATGTCTTTCACCTAAGCCCCTACATATGCCCCAATACATTTTGAAGCATGTCTTTCACCTAAGCCCATACATCTGCCCCAATACATTTTGAAGCATGTCTTTCACCTAAGCCCATTAATCTGCCCCAATACATTTTGAAGCATGTCTTTCACCTAAGCCCCTACATCTGCCCCATTACATTTTGAAGCATGTCTTTACCTAAGCCCCTACATCTGCCCCAATACATTTTGAAGCATGTCTTTCACCTAAGCCCCTACATCTGCCCCAATACATTTTGAAGCATGTCTTTCACCTAAGCCCCTACATCTGCCCCAATACATTTTGAAGCATGTCTTTCACCTAAGCCCCTACATCTGCCCCATTACATTTTGAAGCATGTCTTTCACCTAAGCCCCTACATCTGCCCCAATACATTTTGAAGCATGTCTTTCACCTAAGCCCCTACATATGCCCCAATACATTTTGAAGCATGTCTTTCACCTAAGCCCATACATCTGCCCCAATACATTTTGAAGCATGTCTTTCAGCTAAGCCCATTCATCTGCCCCAATACATTTTGAAGCATGTCTTTCACCTAAGCCCCTACATCTGCCCCAATACATTTTGAAGCATGTCTTTCACCTAAGCCCCTACATCTGCCCCATTACATTTTGAAGCATGTCTTTCACCTAAGCCCCTACATCTGCCCAAATACATTTTGAAGCATGTCTTTCACCTAAGTCCCTACATCTGCCCCAATACATTTTGAAGCATGTCTTTCACCTAAGCCCATACATCTGCCCCAATACATTTTGAAGCATGTCTTTCACCTAAGCCCATACATCTGCCCCAATACATTTTGAAGCATGTCTTTCACCTAAGCCCCTACATCTGCCCCAATACATTTTGAAGCATGTCTTTCACCTAAGCCCATACATCTGCCCCAATACATTTTGAAGCATGTCTTTCACCTAAGCCCCTACATCTGCCCCATTACATTTTGAAGCATGTCTTTCACCTAAGCCCCTACATCTGCCCCAATACATTTTGAAGCATGTCTTTCACCTAAGTCCCTACATCTGCCCCAATACATTTTGAAGCATGTCTTTCACCTAAGCCCATACATCTGCCCCAATACATTTTGAAGCATGTCTTTCACCTAAGCCCATACATCTGCCCCAATACATTTTGAAGCATGTCTTTCACCTAAGCCCCTACATCTGCCCCAATACATTTTGAAGCATGTCTTTCACCTAAGCCCATACATCTGCCCCAATACATTTTGAAGCATGTCTTTCACCTAAGCCCCTACATCTGCCCCAATACATTTTGAAGCATGTCTTACACCTAAGCCCATACATCTGCCCCAATACATTTTGAAGCATGTCTTTCACCTAAGCCCATACATCTGCCCCAATACATTTTGAAGCATGTCTTTCACCTAAGCCCATACATCTGCCCCAATACATTTTGAAGCATGTCTTTCACCTAAGCCCCTACATCTGCCCCAATACATTTTGAAGCATGTCTTTCACCTAAGCCCATACATCTGCCCCAATACATTTTGAAGCATGTCTTTCACCTAAGCCCCTACATCTGCCCCAATACATTTTGAAGCATGTCTTTCACCTAAGCCCATACATCTGCCCCAATACATTTTGAAGCATGTCTTTCACCTAAGTCCCTACATATGCCCCAATACATTTTGAAGCATGTCTTTCACCTAAGCCCATACATCTGCCCCATTACATTTTGAAGCATGTCTTTCACCTAAGCCCATACATCTGCCCCAATACATTTTGAAGCATGTCTTTCACCTAAGCCCTACATCTGCCCCAATACATTTTGAAGCATCTCTTTCACCTAAGCCCCTACATCTGCCCCAATACATTTTGAAGCATGTCTTTCACCTAAGCCCATACATCTGCCCCAATACATGTTGAAGCATGTCTTTCACCTAAGTCCCTACATATGCCCCAATACATTTTGAAGCATGTCTTTCACCTAAGCCCATACATCTGCCCCATTACATTTTGAAGCATGTCTTTCACCTAAGCCCATACATCTGCCCCAATACATTTTGAAGCATGTCTTTCACCTAAGCCCATACATCTGCCCAAATACATTTTGAAGCATGTCTTTTACCTAAGCCCCTACATTTGCCCCAATACATTTTGAAGTATGTCTTTCACCTACGTCCCTACATCTGCCCCAATACATTTTGAAGCATGTCTTTCACCTAAGCCCCTACATCTGCCCCAATACATTTTGAAGCATGTCTTTCACCTAAGCCCCTACATCTGCCCCAATACATTTTGAAGCATGTCTTTCACCTAAGCCCCTACATCTGCCCCATTACATTTTGAAGCATGTCTTTCACCTAAGCCCCTACATCTGCCCCATTACATTTTGAAGCATGTCTTTCACCTAAGCCCCTACATCTGCCCCAATACATTTTGAAGCATGTCTTTCACCTAAGCCCCTACATATGCCCCAATACATTTTGAAGCATGTCTTTCACCTAAGCCCATACATCTGCCCCAATACATTTTGAAGCATGTCTTTCAGCTAAGCCCATTCATCTGCCCCAATACATTTTGAAGCATGTCTTTCACCTAAGCCCCTACATCTGCCCCAATACATTTTGAAGCATGTCTTTCACCTAAGCCCCTACATCTGCCCCATTACATTTTGAAGCATGTCTTTCACCTAAGCCCCTACATCTGCCCCAATACATTTTGAAGCATGTCTTTCACCTAAGTCCCTACATCTGCCCCAATACATTTTGAAGCATGTCTTTCAACTAAGCCCATACATCTGCCCCAATACATTTTGAAGCATGTCTTTCACCTAAGCCCATACATCTGCCCCAATACATTTTGAAGCATGTCTTTCACCTAAGCCCCTACATCTGCCCCAATACATTTTGAAGCATGTCTTTCACCTAAGCCCATACATCTGCCCCAATACATTTTGAAGCATGTCTTTCACCTAAGCCCCTACATCTGCCCCAATACATTTTGAAGCATGTCTTTCACCTAAGCCCATACATCTGCCCCAATACATTTTGAAGCATGTCTTTCACCTAAGCCCTACATCTGCCCCAATACATTTTGAAGCATCTCTTTCACCTAAGCCCCTACATCTGCCCCAATACATTTTGAAGCATGTCTTTCACCTAAGCCCATACATCTGCCCCAATACATGTTGAAGCATGTCTTTCACCTAAGTCCCTACATATGCCCCAATACATTTTGAAACATGTCTTTCACCTAAGCCCCTACATCTGCCCCAATACATTTTGAAGCATCTCTTTCACCTAAGCCCCTACATCTGCCCCAATACATTTTGAAGCATGTCTTTCACCTAAGCCCATACATCTGCCCCAATACATGTTGAAGCATGTCTTTCACCTAAGTCCCTACATATGCCCCAATACATTTTGAAGCATGTCTTTCACCTAAGCCCATACATCTGCCCCATTACATTTTGAAGCATGTCTTTCACCTAAGCCCATACATCTGCCCCAATACATTTTGAAGCATGTCTTTCACCTAAGCCCATACATCTGCCCAAATACATTTTGAAGCATGTATTTCACCTAAGACCCTACATCTGCCCCAATACATTTTGAAGCATGTCTTTCACCTAAGTCCCTACATCTGCCCCAATACATTTTGAAGCATGTCTTTCACCTAAGCCCCTACATCTGCCCCAATACATTTTGAAGCATGTCTTTCACCTAAGCCCCTACATCTGCCCCATTACATTTTGAAGCATGTCTTTCACCTAAGCCCCTACATCTGCCCCAATACATTTTGAAGCATGTCTTTCACCTAAGCCCCTACATCTGCCCCAATACATTTTGAAGCATGTCTTTCACCTAAGCCCATACATCTGCCCCAATACATTTTGAAGCATGTCTTTCACCTAAGCCCATACATCTGCCCCAATACATTTTGAAGCATGTCTTTCACCTAAGCCCTACATCTGCCCCAATACATTTTGAAGCATCTCTTTCACCTAAGCCCCTACATCTGCCCCAATACATTTTGAAGCATGTCTTTCACCTAAGCCCATACATCTGCCCCAATACATGTTGAAGCATGTCTTTCACCTAAGTCCCTACATATGCCCCAATACATTTTGAAGCATGTCTTTCACCTAAGCCCATACATCTGCCCCATTACATTTTGAAGCATGTCTTTCACCTAAGCCCATACATCTGCCCCAATACATTTTGAAGCATGTCTTTCACCTAAGCCCTACATCTGCCCCAATACATTTTGAAGCATCTCTTTCACCTAAGCCCCTACATCTGCCCCAATACATTTTGAAGCATGTCTTTCACCTAAGCCCATACATCTGCCCCAATACATGTTGAAGCATGTCTTTCACCTAAGTCCCTACATATGCCCCAATACATTTTGAAGCATGTCTTTCACCTAAGCCCATACATCTGCCCCATTACATTTTGAAGCATGTCTTTCACCTAAGCCCATACATCTGCCCCAATACATTTTGAAGCATGTCTTTCACCTAAGCCCATACATCTGCCCAAATACATTTTGAAGCATGTATTTCACCTAAGACCCTACATCTGCCCCAATACATTTTGAAGCATGTCTTTCACCTAAGTCCCTACATCTGCCCCAATACATTTTGAAGCATGTCTTTCACCTAAGCCCCTACATCTGCCCCAATACATTTTGAAGCATGTCTTTCACCTAAGCCCCTACATCTGCCCCATTACATTTTGAAGCATGTCTTTCACCTAAGCCCCTACATCTGCCCCAATACATTTTGAAGCATGTCTTTCACCTAAGCCCCTACATCTGCCCCAATACATTTTGAAGCATGTCTTTCACCTAAGCCCATACATCTGCCCCAATACATTTTGAAGCATGTCTTTCACCTAAGCCCATACATCTGCCCCAATACATTTTGAAGCATGTCTTTCACCTAAGCCCTACATCTGCCCCAATACATTTTGAAGCATCTCTTTCACCTAAGCCCCTACATCTGCCCCAATACATTTTGAAGCATGTCTTTCACCTAAGCCCATACATCTGCCCCAATACATGTTGAAGCATGTCTTTCACCTAAGTCCCTACATATGCCCCAATACATTTTGAAGCATGTCTTTCACCTAAGCCCATACATCTGCCCCATTACATTTTGAAGCATGTCTTTCACCTAAGCCCATACATCTGCCCCAATACATTTTGAAGCATGTCTTTCACCTAAGCCCTACATCTGCCCCAATACATTTTGAAGCATCTCTTTCACCTAAGCCCCTACATCTGCCCCAATACATTTTGAAGCATGTCTTTCACCTAAGCCCATACATCTGCCCCAATACATGTTGAAGCATGTCTTTCACCTAAGTCCCTACATATGCCCCAATACATTTTGAAGCATGTCTTTCACCTAAGCCCATACATCTGCCCCATTACATTTTGAAGCATGTCTTTCACCTAAGCCCATACATCTGCCCCAATACATTTTGAAGCATGTCTTTCACCTAAGCCCATACATCTGCCCAAATACATTTTGAAGCATGTCTTTTACCTAAGCCCCTACATTTGCCCCAATACATTTTGAAGTATGTCTTTCACCTAAGTCCCTACATCTGCCCCAATACATTTTGAAGCATGTCTTTCACCTAAGCCCCTACATCTGCCCCAATACATTTTGAAGCATGTCTTTCACCTAAGCCCCTACATCTGCCCCAATACATTTTGAAGCATGTCTTTCACCTAAGCCCCTACATCTGCCCCATTACATTTTGAAGCATGTCTTTCACCTAAGCCCCTACATCTGCCCCAATACATTTTGAAGCATGTCTTTCACCTAAGCCCCTACATATGCCCCAATACATTTTGAAGCATCTCTTTCACCTAAGCCCCTACATCTGCCCCAATACATTTTGAAGCATGTCTTTCACCTAAGCCCATACATCTGCCCCAATACATGTTGAAGCATGTCTTTCACCTAAGTCCCTACATATGCCCCAATACATTTTGAAGCATGTCTTTCACCTAAGCCCATACATCTGCCCCATTACATTTTGAAGCATGTCTTTCACCTAAGCCCATACATCTGCCCCAATACATTTTGAAGCATGTCTTTCACCTAAGCCCATACATCTGCCCAAATACATTTTGAAGCATGTATTTCACCTAAGACCCTACATCTGCCCCAATACATTTTGAAGCATGTCTTTCACCTAAGTCCCTACATCTGCCCCAATACATTTTGAAGCATGTCTTTCACCTAAGCCCCTACATCTGCCCCAATACATTTTGAAGCATGTCTTTCACCTAAGCCCCTACATCTGCCCCATTACATTTTGAAGCATGTCTTTCACCTAAGCCCCTACATCTGCCCCAATACATTTTGAAGCATGTCTTTCACCTAAGCCCCTACATCTGCCCCAATACATTTTGAAGCATGTCTTTCACCTAAGCCCATACATCTGCCCCAATACATTTTGAAGCATGTCTTTCACCTAAGCCCATACATCTGCCCCAATACATTTTGAAGCATGTCTTTCACCTAAGCCCTACATCTGCCCCAATACATTTTGAAGCATCTCTTTCACCTAAGCCCCTACATCTGCCCCAATACATTTTGAAGCATGTCTTTCACCTAAGCCCATACATCTGCCCCAATACATGTTGAAGCATGTCTTTCACCTAAGTCCCTACATATGCCCCAATACATTTTGAAGCATGTCTTTCACCTAAGCCCATACATCTGCCCCATTACATTTTGAAGCATGTCTTTCACCTAAGCCCATACATCTGCCCCAATACATTTTGAAGCATGTCTTTCACCTAAGCCCTACATCTGCCCCAATACATTTTGAAGCATCTCTTTCACCTAAGCCCCTACATCTGCCCCAATACATTTTGAAGCATGTCTTTCACCTAAGCCCATACATCTGCCCCAATACATGTTGAAGCATGTCTTTCACCTAAGTCCCTACATATGCCCCAATACATTTTGAAGCATGTCTTTCACCTAAGCCCATACATCTGCCCCATTACATTTTGAAGCATGTCTTTCACCTAAGCCCCTACATCTGCCCCAATACATTTTGAAGCATGTCTTTCACCTAAGCCCATACATCTGCCCCAATACATGTTGAAGCATGTCTTTCACCTAAGTCCCTACATATGCCCCAATACATTTTGAAACATGTCTTTCACCTAAGCCCCTACATCTGCCCCAATACATTTTGAAGCATCTCTTTCACCTAAGCCCCTACATCTGCCCCAATACATTTTGAAGCATGTCTTTCACCTAAGCCCATACATCTGCCCCAATACATGTTGAAGCATGTCTTTCACCTAAGTCCCTACATATGCCCCAATACATTTTGAAGCATGTCTTTCACCTAAGCCCATACATCTGCCCCATTACATTTTGAAGCATGTCTTTCACCTAAGCCCATACATCTGCCCCAATACATTTTGAAGCATGTCTTTCACCTAAGCCCATACATCTGCCCAAATACATTTTGAAGCATGTATTTCACCTAAGACCCTACATCTGCCCCAATACATTTTGAAGCATGTCTTTCACCTAAGTCCCTACATCTGCCCCAATACATTTTGAAGCATGTCTTTCACCTAAGCCCCTACATCTGCCCCAATACATTTTGAAGCATGTCTTTCACCTAAGCCCCTACATCTGCCCCATTACATTTTGAAGCATGTCTTTCACCTAAGCCCCTACATCTGCCCCAATACATTTTGAAGCATGTCTTTCACCTAAGCCCCTACATCTGCCCCAATACATTTTGAAGCATGTCTTTCACCTAAGCCCATACATCTGCCCCAATACATTTTGAAGCATGTCTTTCACCTAAGCCCATACATCTGCCCCAATACATTTTGAAGCATGTCTTTCACCTAAGCCCTACATCTGCCCCAATACATTTTGAAGCATCTCTTTCACCTAAGCCCTACATCTGCCCCAATACATTTTGAAGCATGTCTTTCACCTAAGCCCATACATCTGCCCCAATACATGTTGAAGCATGTCTTTCACCTAAGTCCCTACATATGCCCCAATACATTTTGAAGCATGTCTTTCACCTAAGCCCATACATCTGCCCCATTACATTTTGAAGCATGTCTTTCACCTAAGCCCATACATCTGCCCCAATACATTTTGAAGCATGTCTTGCACCTAAGCCCTACATCTGCCCCAATACATTTTGAAGCATCTCTTTCACCTAAGCCCCTACATCTGCCCCAATACATTTTGAAGCATGTCTTTCACCTAAGCCCATACATCTGCCCCAATACATTTTGAAGCATGTCTTTCACCTAAGCCCATACATCTGCCCAAATACATTTTGAAGCATGTCTTTTACCTAAGCCCCTACATTTGCCCCAATACATTTTGAAGTATGTCTTTCACCTAAGTCCCTACATCTGCCCCAATACATTTTGAAGCATGTCTTTCACCTAAGCCCCTACATCTGCCCCAATACATTTTGAAGCATGTCTTTCACCTAAGCCCCTACATCTGCCCCAATACATTTTGAAGCATGTCTTTCACCTAAGCCCCTACATCTGCCCCATTACATTTTGAAGCATGTCTTTCACCTAAGCCCCTACATCTGCCCCAATACATTTTGAAGCATGTCTTTCACCTAAGCCCCTACATATGCCCCAATACATTTTGAAGCATGTCTTTCACCTAAGCCCATACATCTGCCCCAATACATTTTGAAGCATGTCTTTCACCTAAGCCCATTCATCTGCCCCAATACATTTTGAAGCATGTCTTTCACCTAAGCCCCTACATCTGCCCCATTACATTTTGAAGCATGTCTTTACCTAAGCCCCTACATCTGCCCCAATACATTTTGAAGCATGTCTTTCACCTAAGCCCCTACATCTGCCCCAATACATTTTGAAGCATGTCTTTCACCTAAGCCCCTACATCTGCCCCAATACATTTTGAAGCATGTCTTTCACCTAAGCCCCTACATCTGCCCCATTACATTTTGAAGCATGTCTTTCACCTAAGCCCCTACATCTGCCCCAATACATTTTGAAGCATGTCTTTCACCTAAGCCCCTACATATGCCCCAATACATTTTGAAGCATGTCTTTCACCTAAGCCCATACATCTGCCCCAATACATTTTGAAGCATGTCTTTCAGCTAAGCCCATTCATCTGCCCCAATACATTTTGAAGCATGTCTTTCACCTAAGCCCCTACATCTGCCCCAATACATTTTGAAGCATGTCTTTCACCTAAGCCCCTACATCTGCCCCATTACATTTTGAAGCATGTCTTTCACCTAAGCCCCTACATCTGCCCCAATACATTTTGAAGCATGTCTTTCACCTAAGTCCCTACATCTGCCCCAATACATTTTGAAGCATGTCTTTCACCTAAGCCCATACATCTGCCCCAATACATTTTGAAGCATGTCTTTCACCTAAGCCCATACATCTGCCCCAATACATTTTGAAGCATGTCTTTCACCTAAGCCCCTACATCTGCCCCAATACATTTTGAAGCATGTCTTTCACCTAAGCCCATACATCTGCCCCAATACATTTTGAAGCATGTCTTTCACCTAAGCCCCTACATCTGCCCCATTACATTTTGAAGCATGTCTTTCACCTAAGCCCCTACATCTGCCCCAATACATTTTGAAGCATGTCTTTCACCTAAGTCCCTACATCTGCCCCAATACATTTTGAAGCATGTCTTTCACCTAAGCCCATACATCTGCCCCAATACATTTTGAAGCATGTCTTTCACCTAAGCCCATACATCTGCCCCAATACATTTTGAAGCATGTCTTTCACCTAAGCCCCTACATCTGCCCCAATACATTTTGAAGCATGTCTTTCACCTAAGCCCATACATCTGCCCCAATACATTTTGAAGCATGTCTTTCACCTAAGCCCCTACATCTGCCCCAATACATTTTGAAGCATGTCTTACACCTAAGCCCATACATCTGCCCCAATACATTTTGAAGCATGTCTTTCACCTAAGCCCATACATCTGCCCCAATACATTTTGAAGCATGTCTTTCACCTAAGCCCATACATCTGCCCCAATACATTTTGAAGCATGTCTTTCACCTAAGCCCCTACATCTGCCCCAATACATTTTGAAGCATGTCTTTCACCTAAGCCCATACATCTGCCCCAATACATTTTGAAGCATGTCTTTCACCTAAGCCCCTACATCTGCCCCAATACATTTTGAAGCATGTCTTTCACCTAAGCCCATACATCTGCCCCAATACATTTTGAAGCATGTCTTTCACCTAAGTCCCTACATATGCCCCAATACATTTTGAAGCATGTCTTTCACCTAAGCCCATACATCTGCCCCATTACATTTTGAAGCATGTCTTTCACCTAAGCCCATACATCTGCCCCAATACATTTTGAAGCATGTCTTTCACCTAAGCCCTACATCTGCCCCAATACATTTTGAAGCATCTCTTTCACCTAAGCCCCTACATCTGCCCCAATACATTTTGAAGCATGTCTTTCACCTAAGCCCATACATCTGCCCCAATACATGTTGAAGCATGTCTTTCACCTAAGTCCCTACATATGCCCCAATACATTTTGAAGCATGTCTTTCACCTAAGCCCATACATCTGCCCCATTACATTTTGAAGCATGTCTTTCACCTAAGCCCATACATCTGCCCCAATACATTTTGAAGCATGTCTTTCACCTAAGCCCATACATCTGCCCAAATACATTTTGAAGCATGTCTTTTACCTAAGCCCCTACATTTGCCCCAATACATTTTGAAGTATGTCTTTCACCTAAGTCCCTACATCTGCCCCAATACATTTTGAAGCATGTCTTTCACCTAAGCCCCTACATCTGCCCCAATACATTTTGAAGCATGTCTTTCACCTAAGCCCCTACATCTGCCCCAATACATTTTGAAGCATGTCTTTCACCTAAGCCCCTACATCTGCCCCATTACATTTTGAAGCATGTCTTTCACCTAAGCCCCTACATCTGCCCCAATACATTTTGAAGCATGTCTTTCACCTAAGCCCCTACATATGCCCCAATACATTTTGAAGCATGTCTTTCACCTAAGCCCATACATCTGCCCCAATACATTTTGAAGCATGTCTTTCACCTAAGCCCATTCATCTGCCCCAATACATTTTGAAGCATGTCTTTCACCTAAGCCCCTACATCTGCCCCATTACATTTTGAAGCATGTCTTTACCTAAGCCCCTACATCTGCCCCAATACATTTTGAAGCATGTCTTTCACCTAAGCCCCTACATCTGCCCCAATACATTTTGAAGCATGTCTTTCACCTAAGCCCCTACATCTGCCCCAATACATTTTGAAGCATGTCTTTCACCTAAGCCCCTACATCTGCCCCATTACATTTTGAAGCATGTCTTTCACCTAAGCCCCTACATCTGCCCCAATACATTTTGAAGCATGTCTTTCACCTAAGCCCCTACATATGCCCCAATACATTTTGAAGCATGTCTTTCACCTAAGCCCATACATCTGCCCCAATACATTTTGAAGCATGTCTTTCAGCTAAGCCCATTCATCTGCCCCAATACATTTTGAAGCATGTCTTTCACCTAAGCCCCTACATCTGCCCCAATACATTTTGAAGCATGTCTTTCACCTAAGCCCCTACATCTGCCCCATTACATTTTGAAGCATGTCTTTCACCTAAGCCCCTACATCTGCCCCAATACATTTTGAAGCATGTCTTTCACCTAAGTCCCTACATCTGCCCCAATACATTTTGAAGCATGTCTTTCACCTAAGCCCATACATCTGCCCCAATACATTTTGAAGCATGTCTTTCACCTAAGCCCATACATCTGCCCCAATACATTTTGAAGCATGTCTTTCACCTAAGCCCCTACATCTGCCCCAATACATTTTGAAGCATGTCTTTCACCTAAGCCCATACATCTGCCCCAATACATATTGAAGCATGTCTTTCACCTAAGCCCCTACATCTGCCCCATTACATTTTGAAGCATGTCTTTCACCTAAGCCCCTACATCTGCCCCAATACATTTTGAAGCATGTCGTTAACCTAAGTCCCTACATCTGCCCCAATACATTTTGAAGCATGTCTTTCACCTAAGCCCATACATCTGCCCCAATACATTTTGAAGCATGTCTTTCACCTAAGCCCATACATCTGCCCCAATACATTTTGAAGCATGTCTTTCACCTAAGCCCCTACATCTGCCCCAATACATTTTGAAGCATGTCTTTCACCTAAGCCCATACATCTGCCCCAATACATTTTGAAGCATGTCTTTCACCTAAGCCCCTACATCTGCCCCAATACATTTTGAAGCATGTCTTACACCTAAGCCCATACATCTGCCCCAATACATTTTGAAGCATGTCTTTCACCTAAGCCCATACATCTGCCCCAATACATTTTGAAGCATGTCTTTCACCTAAGCCCATACATCTGCCCCAATACATTTTGAAGCATGTCTTTCACCTAAGCCCCTACATCTGCCCCAATACATTTTGAAGCATGTCTTTCACCTAAGCCCATACATCTGCCCCAATACATTTTGAAGCATGTCTTTCACCTAAGCCCCTACATCTGCCCCAATACATTTTGAAGCATGTCTTTCACCTAAGCCCATACATCTGCCCCAATACATTTTGAAGCATGTCTTTCACCTAAGCCCATACATCTGCCCCAATACATTTTGAAGCATGTCTTTCACCTAAGCCCCTACATCTGCCCCATTACATTTTGAAGCATGTCTTTCACCTAAGCCCATACATCTGCCCCAATACATTTTGAAGCATGTCTTTCACCTAAGCCCATACATCTGCCCCAATACATTTTGAAGCATGTCTTTCACCTAAGTCCCTACATCTGCCCCAATACATTTTGAAGCATGTCTTTCACCTAAGCCCATACATCTGCCCCAATACATTTTGAAGCATGTCTTTCACCTAAGCCCATACATCTGCCCCAATACATTTTGAAGCATGTCTTTCACCTAAGCCCCTACATCTGCCCCATTACATTTTGAAGCATGTCTTTCACCTAAGCCCCTACATCTGCCCCAATACATTTTGAAGCATGTCTTTCACCTAAGCCCCTACATCTGCCCCAATACATTTTGAAGCATGTCTTTCACCTAAGCCCATACATCTGCCCCAATACATTTTGAAGCATGTCTTTCACCTAAGCCCATACGTCTGCCCCAATACATTTTGAAGCATGTCTTTCACCTAAGCCCATACATCTGCCCCAATACATTTTGAAGCATGTGTTTCACCTAAGCCCCTACATCTGCCCCAATACATTGAGAGGAAGTGAAGCGGAATGTAAAGTAAATAAAAGGTTTAAGGGCCAGATCAAGGCTAAGTCCCAAATGGCCCCTTATTCCCTATTATATAGTGCGCTACTTTTGACCAGAACCCTATTGGCCTTGTCAGAAGTAGTGCACCATATAGGGAATAGGGTGCCATTTGGGACGCAAACCAAACCGTTTGAAGCTCTCTTCCCTTTATGGCCACTTAAAGTGACATCCACTCGTCATTTCTCGCAAACACATAAAAGAAAGGGGGTAGGGTTCACATGGTTAAAGTATGTACGGTTCACATGGTTAAAGGGGGTATGGTTCACATGGTTAAAGGGTGTAGGGTTCATATGGTTAAAGGGTGTAGGGTTCATATGGTTAAAGGGTGTAGGGTTCATATGGTTAAAGGGTGTAGGGTTCATATGGTTAAAGTATATAGGGTTCACATGGTTAAAGGGGGTAGGGTTCACATGGTTAAAGGGGGTAGGGTTCACATGGTTAAAGGGTGTAGGGTTCACATGGTTAAAGGGGGTAGGGTTCACATGGTTAAAGGGTGTAGGGTTCACATGGTTAAAGCGGGTAGGGTTCACATGGTTAAAGGGTGTAGGGTTCACATGGTTAAAGGGTGTAGGGTTCACATGGTTAAAGGGTGTAGGGTTCACATGGTTAAAGGGTGTAGGGTTCACATGGTTAAAGGGGGTAGGGTTCACATGGTTAAAGGGTGTAGGGTTCACATGGTTAAAGTATGTAGGGTTCACATGGTTAAAGGGGGTAGGGTTCACATGGTTAAAGGGTGTAGGGATCACATGGTTAAAGGGGGTAGGGTTCACATGGTTAAAGGGGGTAGGGTTCATATGGTTAAAGGGGGTAGGGTTCACATGGTTAAAGGGTGTAGGGTTCACATGGTTCAAGGGGGTAGGGTTCACATGGTTAAAGGGTGTAGGGTTCACATGGTTAAAGGGGGTAGGGTTCACATGGTTAAAGGGGGTAGGGTTCATATGGTTAAAGGGTGTAGGGTTCATATGGTTAAAGGGTGTAGGGTTCATATGGTTAAAGTATGTAGGGTTCACATGGTTAAAGGGTGTAGGGTTTACATGGTTAAAGGGTGTAGGGGTTACACGGTTAAAGTGTGTAGGGTTCACATGGTTAAAGTATGTAGGGTTCACATGGTTAAAGGGGGTAGGGTTCACATGGTTAAAGGGGGTATGGTTCACATGGTTAAAGGGGGTAGGGTTAACATGGTTAAAGGGGGTAGGGTTCACATGGTTAAAGGGGGTAGGGTTCACATGGTTAAAGTATGTAGGGTTCACATGGTTAAAGGGTGTAAGGTTCACATGGTTAAAGGGGGTAGGGTTCACATGGTTAAAGGGGGTAGGGTTCACATGGTTAAAGTATGTAGGGTTCACATGGTTAAAGGGGGTAGGGTTCACATGGTTAAAGGGGGTAGGGTTCACATGGTTATAGTATGTAGGGTTCACATGGTTAAAGGGGGTAGGGTTCACATGGTTACAGGGGGTAGGGTTCACATGGTTAAAGGGTGTAGGGTTCACATGGTTAAAGGGGGTAGGGTTCACATGGTTAAAGGGTGTAGGGTTCACATGGTTAAAGGGTGTAGGGTTCATATGGTTAAAATATGTAGGGTTCACATGGTTAAAGGGGGTAGGGTTCACATGGTTAAAGGGGGTAGGGTTCACATGGTTAAAGTATGTAGGGTTCACATGGTTAAAGGGGGTAGGGTTCACATGGTTAAAGGGGGTAGGGTTCACATGGTTAAAGTATGTAGGGTTCACATGGTTAAAGGGGGTAGGGTTCACATGGTTAAAGGGGGTAGGGTTCACATAGTTAAAGTATGTAGGGTTCACATGGTTAAAGGGTGTAGGGTTCACATGGTTAAAGGGGGTAGGGTTCACATGGTTAAAGGGTGTAGGGTTCACATGGTTAAAGTATGTAGGGTTCACATGGTTAAAGGGAGTAGGGTTCACATGGTTAAAGGGGGTAGGGTTCACATGGTTAAAGGGGGTAGGGTTCACATGGTTAAAGTATGTAGGGTTCACATGGTTAAAGGGGGTAGGGTTGACATGGTTAAAGGGGGTAGGGTTCACATGGTTAAAGTATGTAGGGTTCACATGGTTAAAGGGGGTAGGGTTCACATGGTTAAAGGGGGTAAGGTTCACATGGTTAAAGGGTGTAGGGTTCACATGGTTAAAGGGTGTAGGGATCACATGGTTAAAGGGGGTAGGGTTCACATGGTTAAAGAGGGTAGGGTTCATATGGTTAAAGGGGGTAGGGTTCACATGGTTAAAGGGTGTAGGGTTCACATGGTTCAAGGGGGTAGGGTTCACATGGTTAAAGGGTGTAGGGTTCACATGGTTAAATGGGGTAGGGTTCACATGGTTAAAGGGGGTAGGGTTCATATGGTTAAAGGGTGTAGGGTTCATATGGTTAAAGGGTGTAGGGTTCATATGGTTAAAGTATGTAGGGTTCACATGGTTAAAGGGTGTAGGGTTTACATGGTTAAAGGGTGTAGGGGTTACACGGTTAAAGGGTGTAGGGTTCACATGGTTAAAGTATGTAGGGTTCACATGGTTAAAGGGTGTAGGGTTCACATGGTTAAAGGGGGTAGGGTTCACATGGTTAAAGGGGGTAGGGTTCACATTGTTAAAGTATGTTGGGTTCACATGGTTAAAGGGGGTAGGGTTCACATGGTTAAAGGGGGTAGGGTTCACATGGTTAAAGGGGGTAGGGTTCACATGGTTAAAGTATGTAGGGTTCACATGGTTAAAGGGTGTAGGGTTCACATGGTTAAAGGGGGTAGGGTTCACATGGTTAAAGGGTGTAGGGTTCACATGGTTAAAGTATGTAGGGTTCACATGGTTAAAGGGGGTAGGGTTAACATGGTTAAAGGGGGTAGGGTTCACATGGTTAAAGAGGGTAGGGTTCACATGGTTAAAGGGGGTAGGGTTCACATGGTTAAAGTATGTAGGGTTCACATGGTTAAATGGGGTAGGGTTGACATGGTTAAAGGGGGTAGGGTTCACATGGTTAAAGTATGTAGGGTTCACATGGTTAAAGGGGGTAGGGTTCACATGGTTAAAGGGGTAGGGTTCACATGGTTAAAGGGTGTAGGGTTAACATGGTTAAAGGGTGTAGGGATCACATGGTTAAAGGGGGTAGGGTTCACATGGTTAAAGGGGGTAGGGTTCATATGGTTAAAGGGTGTAGGGTTCATATGGTTAAAGGGTGTAGGGTTCATATGGTTAAAGTATGTAGGGTTCACATGGTTAAAGGGTGTAGGGTTTACATGGTTAAAGTATGTAGGGTTCACATGGTTAAAGGGTGTAGGGTTCACATGGTTAAAGTATGTAGGGTTCACATGGTTAAAGGGGGTAGGGTTCACATGGTTAAAGGGGGTAGGGTTCACATGGTTAAAGTATGTAGGGTTCACATGGTTAAAGGGGGTAGGGTTCACATGGTTAAAGGGGGTAGGGTTCACATGGTTAAAGGGTGTAGGGTTCACATGGTTAAAGGGGGTAGGGTTCACATGGTTAAAGGGGGTAGGGTTCACATGGTTAAAGGGTGTAGGGTTCACATGGTTAAAGTATGCAGGGTTCACATGGTTAAAGGGGGTAGGGTTCACATGGTTAAAGGGGGTAGGGTTCACATGGTTAAAGGGTGTAGGGTTCACATGGTTAAAGTATGTAGGGTTCACATGGTTAAAGGGGGTAGGGTTCACATGGTTAAAGGGGGTAGGGTTCACATGGTTAAAGTATGTAGGGTTCACATGGTTAAAGGGAGTAGGGTTCACATGGTTGAAGGGGGTAGGGTTCACATGGTTAAAGGGGGTAGGGTTCACATGGTTAAAGGGTGTAGGGTTCACATGGTTAAAGGGTGTAGGGTTCATATGGTTAAAGTATGTAGGGTTCACATGGTTAAAGGGTGTAGGGTTTACATGGTTAAAGGGGGTAGGGTTCACATGGTTAAAGTATGTAGGGTTCACATGGTTAAAGGGGGTAGGGTTCACATGGTTAAAGTATGTAGGGTTCACATGGTTAAAGGGGGTAGGGTACACATGGTTAAAGGGGGAAGGGTTCACATGGTTAAAGTATGTAGGGTTCACATGGTTAAAGGGTGTAGGGTTCACATGGTTAAAGGGGGTAGGGTTCACATGGTTAAAGGGTGTAGGGTTCACATGGTTAAAGGGGGTAGGGTTCACATGGTTAAAAGATGTAGGGTTCACATGGTTAAAGGGTGTAGGGTTCATATGGTTAAAGTATGTAGGGTTCACATGGTTAAAGGGTGTAGGGTTTACATGGTTAAAGGGTGTAGGGTTCACATGGTTAAAGGGGGTAGGGTTCACATGGTTAAAGGGGGTAGGGTTCACACGGTTAAAGGGTGTAGGGTTCACATGGTTAAAGTATGTAGGGTTCACATGGTTAAAGGGGGTAGGGTTCACATGGTTAAAGGGGGTAGGGTTCACATGGTTAAAGGGTGTAGGGTTAACATGGTTAAAGGGGGTAGGGTTCACATGGTTAAAGGGGGTAGGGTTCACATGGTTAAAGGGGGTAGGGTTCACATGGTTATAGTATGTAGGGTTCACATGGTTAAAGGGGGTAGGGTTCACATGGTTAAAGGGGGTAGGGTTCACATGGTTAAAGGATGTAGGGTTCACATGGTTAAAGGGGGTAGGGTTCATATGGTTAAAGGGTGTACGGTTCATATGGTTAAAGGGTGTAGGGTTCATGTGGTTAAAGGGTGTAGGGTTCATATGGTCAAAGGGTGTAGGGTTCACATGGTTAAAGTATGTAGGGTTCACATGGTTAAAGGGGGTAGGGTTCACATGGTTAAAGTATGTAGGGTTCACATGGTTAAAGGGGGTAGGGTTCACATGGTTAAAGGGGGTAGGGTTCACATGGTTAAAGGGGGTAGGGTTCACATGGTTAAAGTATGTAGGGTTCACATGGTTAAAGGGGGTAGGGTTCATATGGTTAAAGGGTGTAGGGTTCATATGGTTAAAGGGTGTAGGGTTCATATGGTTAAAGGGTGTAGGGTTCATATGGTCAAAGGGTGTAGGGTTCACATGGTTAAAGTATGTAGGGTTCACATGGTTAAAGTGTGTAGGGTTGACATGGTTAAAGAGTGTAGGGTTCACATGGTTAAAGGGGGTAGGGGTTACACGGTTAAAGGGTGTAGGGTTCACATGGTTAAAGTATGTAGGGTTCACATGGTTAAAGGGGGTAGGGTTCACATGGTTAAAGGGGGTAGGGTTCACATGGTTAAAGGGGGTAGGGTTCACATGGTTAAAGGGGGTAGGGTTCACATGGTTAAAGTATGTAGGGTTCACATGGTTAAAGGGGGTAGGGTTCACATGGTTAAAGGGGGTAGGGTTCACATGGTTAAAGTATGTAGGGTTCACATGGTTAAAGGGGGTAGGGTTCACATGGTTAAAGGATGTAGGGTCCACATGGTTAAAGGGGGTAGGGTTCACATGGTTAAAGGGGGAAGGGTTCACATGGTTAAAGGATGTAGGGTCCACATGGTTAAAGGGGGTAGGGCTCATATGGTTAAAGGGTGTAGGGTTCATATGGTTAAAGGGTGTAGGATTCATATGGTTAAAGGGTGTAGGATTCATATGGTTAAAGGGTGTAGGGTTCATATGGTCAAAGGGTGTAGGGTTCATATGGTTAAAGGGTGTAGGGGTTACACGGTTAAAGGGTGTACGGTTCACATGGTTAAAGGGGGTAGGGTTCACATTGTTAAAGGGGGTAGGGTTCACATGGTTAAAGGGGGTAGGGTTCACATGGTTAAAGGGGGTAGGGTTCACATGGTTAAAGTATGTAGGGTTCACATGGTTAAAGGGTGTAGGGTTCACATGGTTAAAGGGTGTAGGGTTCACATGGTTAAAGGGTGTAGGGTTCATATGGTTAAAGGGGGTAGGGTTCACATGGTTAAAGGGGGTAGGGTTCACATGGTTAAAGGGGGTAGGGTTCACATGGTTAAAGTATGTAGGGTTCACATGGTTAAAGGGGGTAGGGTTCACATGGTTAAAGGGGGTAGGGTTCACATGGTTAAAGTATGTAGGGTTCACATGGTTAAAGGGTGTCGGGTTTACATGGTTAAAGGGTGTAGGGTTCACATGGTTAAAGGGTGTCGGGTTTACATGGTTAAAGGGTGTAGGGTTCACATGGTTAAAGGGTGTAGGGTTCACATGGTTAAAGGGTGTAGGGTTCACATGGTTAAAGGGTGTCGGGTTTACATGGTTAAAGGGTGTAGGGTTCACATGGTTAAAGGGTGTAGGGTTCACATGGTTAAAGGGTGTAGGGTTCACATGGTTAAAGGGTGTAGGGTTCACATGGTTAAAGGGGGTAGGGTTCACATGGTTAAAGGGTGTAGGGTTCACATGGTTAAAGGGTGTAGGGTTTACATGGTTAAAGGGTGTAGGGTTCACATGGTTAAAGGGTGTAGGGTTCACATGGTTAAAGGGTGTAGGGTTTACATGGTTAAAGGGTGTAGAGTTTACATGGTTAAAGGGGGTAGGGTTCACATGGTTAAAGGGTGTAGGGTTCACATGGTTAAAGGGTGTAGGGTTCACATGGTTAAAGGGTGTAGGGTTCACATGGTTAAAGGGTGTAGGGTTCACATGGTTAAAGGGGGTAGGGTTCACATGGTTAAAGGGGGTAGGGTTCACATGGTTAAAGGGTGTAGGGTTCACATGGTTAAAGGGTGTAGGGTTCACATGGTTAAAGGGTGTAGGGTTCACATGGTTAAAGGGTGTAGGGTTCACATGGTTAAAGGGTGTCGGGTTCACATGGTTAAAGGGTGTTATTTCACATGGTTAAAGGGTGTAGGGTTCACATGGTTAAAGGGTGTCGGGTTTACATGGTTAAAGGGTGTCGGGTTCACATGGTTGAAGGGTGTAGGGGTTATACGGTTAAAGGGTGTAGGGTGCAGGGTTCACATGGTTAAAGGGTGTAGAGTTTACATGGTTAAAGGGTGTAGGGTTTACATGGTTAAAGGGTGTCGGGTTCACATGGTTGAAGGGTGTAGGGGTTATACGGTTAAAGGGTGTAGGGTGCAGGGTTCACATGGTTAAAGGGTGTAGAGTTTACATGGTTAAAGGGTGTAGGGGTCATATGGTTAAAGGGTGTAGGGGTTACATGGTTAAAGGGTGTAGGGTTCACATGGTTAAAGGGTGTAGGGTTCACATGGTTAAAGGGTGTAGGGTTCACATGGTTAAAGGGTGTAGAGTTTACATGGTTAAAGGGTGTAGGGTTCACATGGTTAAAGGGTGTAGGGTTCACATGGTTAAAGGGTGTAGGGTTCACATGGTTAAAGGGTGTAGGGTTCACATGGTTAAAGGGTGTAGGGTTCACATGGTTAAAGGGTGTAGAGTTTACATGGTTAAAGGGGGTAGGGTTCACATGGTTAAAGGGTGTAGAGTTTACATGGTTAAAGGGTGTAGGGTTCACATGGTTAAAGGGTGTAGGTTTTACATGGTTAAAGGGTGTAGGGGTTACATGGTTAAAGGGTCCAGATGCTCCAAGTAGCCTCCTGTTGGGTGAAGGATCTCTAACCACTTCCAGGCTTTACATTAGGCCCCCACCACGTCTTTTTAAAGGAGCAATCTGGGATTCGAACAACAACACAGTGGTCACATGCATTTGCAACAAACTCAGGGTTTAACGAGAAAACAAGGAAAACTGACCTCTTGTTTTCCATTAGCACCTGACAACGATAACACAACACACCTAACATTCTCCATTTAAAAAAAACTCATTGGCCCATAAAAATGATTGCAGGCAGGCTCTAAATGCAGCTTTCTGAGCCCAACGGTGGATAAAAAGCTCACGTCCTCTTCAAACTGTTTTATTTATCAGGATCGCACTTTGGTGGAAAAAAATCACAATGGCATTGAGGGGAGTGTTTGGTTTGTAAACACAGCGGTTGCCATGGCGTCTGATAACACAGCTTAATTAATGGGTTGCTTTTACGAGATTGCTGAGCCTCTGGGGTATAAACGGGTCCACCGGCGAGGCTGCACCGGCATCTTATCATGACAGGACGCGGCGTGAGGAACCTCGATCAAATCTTTGGTAATTCTTTATTGAATTTATCTGTCATCCGTTTAAAAAAACGATTGTTGGTGATTCATGGTGGAGATTAAGGATTCACTCAGAGCGACTGGTGGGAGAGTTCATATGGTTCATATGTCTCAGTTTTTATGAATTACAGCTCGAGCGGTTATCGAAACAGTAAAAACATTCCCCCCCGAGACCTCGGAAGAGTGATTTGTAGGGTTCTCAGAGAGATAGAGATCTGTTCCTTTCGGAAAGGGAGATATATTCTGGAACTGATGGATGTGGTTGATACCAGTGTCTCCATAGTGACATGGTGACAAACAGACAGTGTCTCCATAGTGACATGGTGACAAACAGACAGTGTCTCCATAGTGACATGGTGACAAACAGACAGTGTCTCCATAGTGACAAAAATACAGTGTCTCCATAGTGACATGGTGACAAACATATAGTACCAACAGTGCAATAAAAAAAGTATGTATTTCAGTGAGCGTGCCATAGGAACATCAGTAGGAATCAATGAAGTCAAGATCGCTTTGATTTCTGCTATGTAGGAAGTCTATTTTAATTTGAGTCATTTTCTAGTCTTAGAAATATGACATTGTTGTTGTTGTCATCTTAGTAAGTGGAGAACTTCCATACATAATCAATCCCAAATCTTGTCTTTAATAGTACTAGGTACTGATCTCAACATGCTCTGTTCAGATGTAGGATGGGCTGGCGATGCAACCCACACAGAGGTAACAGAGTATAAGCTATGTGCTATTTGAGGCAGTGCATGGTGTGCTGCAACCTCAAGCAAACTGATGCACGTTCCCCTCCACCACCCCAGTGCACCTTCCCCATTGAAATACATTCATTTGGCGCCGCCATTTTACGCTGTGCTGCTCAGTGTGAATGCACCCTTAGAAGAAACAAAACGTCGCTGCATTTCTGATGCAGCGATGCAGTTCACTCTCATTTCCCAGTGCTTCCACTCACCTGCATGTTCTGACAGTGGGAGGCGGTGGCGCCGAAGAGGATCTGACACTGTTCATCTGCCGTGTAGGTCATCCCTGGGTGTTTGAATGGCAGGATCACTGAGTTCAAGCTCAGCGGGTCGGTCTGGAGGAGACAACTACTGGCCTTGGACCTACGACACACACGCGTGCATGCACACACACACACACACACACACACACACACACACACACACACACACACACACACACACAGGAACGTTCTCTATTGAGTCACTCTCCGCTAACCTGGAAAAGTAGTGACTTCCGATTGAGGGCATTTTACATCACTATGGCTTGCTATTGAGGGCATTTCACGTCATTATGGCTTCCTATTGAGGGCACTTCACGTCACTATGGCTTCCTATTGAGGGCATTTCACGTCATTATGGCTTCCTATTGAGGGCACTTCACGTCACTATGGCTTCCTATTGAGGGCATTTCACGTCATTATGGCTTCCTATTGAGGGCATTTTACATCACTATGGCTTCCTATTGAGGGCATTTCACGTCATTATGGCTTCCTATTGAGGGCACTTCACGTCACTATGGCTTCCTATTGAGGGCATTTCACGTCACTATGGCTTCCTATTGAGGGCATTTCACGTCATTATGGCAAATACTATTTGAACCCAGGTCTGTATTCATAAAGCGTCTCAGAGTAGGAGTTCTGATCTACAATCAGGTTCCCCCTGTCGATATAATCTTATTAATTATGATCTAAAAGCCAAACACTGATCCTAGATCAGCACTGCTACTCTGAGACGCTTTGTGAGTACGGGCCCTGGCCAAATTCCCAGCTGCACTGGCTGTACTTTACTACTGTACTATGGTCAACTAATCATCCACAGCTTTCAGCTGTCTCATTCAACCCCTCATTCCTCCACAGCTTTCAGCTGTCTCATTCAATCCCTCATTCCTCCAGCAGGTTGGCTTTTATTGTCGTGAATCTTAAATGAAGACTAAAAAAGCTAATTTTCGTTTTCATGAATTGTTTTCGGTATAGCCAATTTTGACTTTGCAGCTGGCCGATCTAGTGAAAATCGCACAGTTCTGCCTCCAGGGCAAGATTCATGACAATAAACGTCAAACTGCATTCCTCCACAGCATGACTCCTGTGGCTGTTGTTGATGTTGTAAACAATTCTTTAGACATGCATGCATACTGTCACTGGGGGGGGGGAGAGGAGTGAAACATTGAAGTATGCACGAAAAGGGCGTCCTGTTCTCTGTGAAATGGATGACACGGGGTAGTGACAATGGACTTCAAATAACCTTTATGAAATTAATAAATATATAAACGTTATTTTAACGTTTAAGTTGGTCAAACTGACATCCAATTAATGAAATGAAATGAATGAAATGATTAATTATCAGGGTGAGAGGGAGGAAGAAAGAGGAGGAAGAGGAGGCTGGTTTACCGGAGGAACTTCTCCACGTCGTCACGGCTACAGCCGGACCAGGAAACGTCGCCCAGGTTCTGACCTTTGACCCACTCTCCCGACATGATGTGGAGGCCGTCCGCACACGACTGGTGGTCGTTGTCGTGACTCACACCCATGCTACAGTCACAGAGAGAAAAATAATATTATTGACTAAGGTTGCAAAATTCTAGTCTGTTTGTGCCATCATGCCACTCCTTGACACTCCTTATCATGCCATGATACCACAAACAAGGCTAGCAAAATTCCTAAAACTTTCCCAAAACGTATTTTTTCCCAGAAATCCTGGTTGCATGATTTCTCGAATAAGCAGGGTGTAAACTGCGAGGAAATCCAACATGTATTTCGGAAAAATGTTGCGACCCTATTATTGACATTACCAACACATTATCAACACGATCAAGACCAGAGGACAAAAAAATACACCCAACCTGGTCCGAGGAGGACACACTAGCATGAAACCATAACCATGTGTCGTTGCCGAAAAACAAGCAAGGACATGAAAAGCTCTGGGAATTAACAAATAAACATCGGCACAAGTTCACTCAGTCACGGGTATTAAATGCGCCTTGATTCCAGTTGCTGAGGGCACCGAGTCAATGTTCATCTGCTACAGATTTCTATCCAGAGGGAAGGGGAGGATGATGGGTTTCCAAATTAAGGTTGCACCCCCAAATGGCACCCTATTCCCTACATAGTGCACTACTTTTGACCAGAGCCCTATGACCTCATAGGGTTGAAATATCTTGTTTTTCTTTCCTTTTTTTTTGGTGCAAAATTTCATTTTTAACTGCACTGCCCATTTAAAGTGGTTTCATTGCCTTGGCTCTCTAGTGCAAATGAGAGACAAAAGTCCAGCAGTAAAACATCAAGAAACACTGTTAGAAGTGTTTTTGTGGAAATTATTTTATGTGAGGGTTAAATCAGTGGACCAGATCATGGTTTACTTGAAGCTTGACCCCAAACCCCTCCTCTTCTTGACAACAAAACCCCCTCTGATATTTTTTTGGAAATATTCTGCTCTGCATGTCCATGGTGTATTTTAAGTCACTATTCACGTACAGATAATGCACATACATTATCATAAATCATATCCCATAATACGGAATCCTTCATTAGCAATATATTCCCAACAGTCAACCTTCAGATCGTAGACGATTCCCCTCCATGTCTACATTTGGGTTTCCCCTCTTTTTCTCTCTCTTGTTTTTTTTGCAGCAGGACAAAGTGAGACCTCCCGGGCCTATTGTGAAATCGCATTCGGTGAGAAAAGATCACGTGCATCATGGTTCACAGAGGAGGAACAAAAGCTTCTCTCTTGTAAAAAAAAAACGTTGATAAAGTTACTAAAAATGGAGGTGACCCGCAGGCCTTGTCAGGGACCCAACGGCTCGGGACTAAGCCGTGCCTTCCAGATGCTATTCCCTCGCCCCACCATTGTCTACAGAGGACATGACCCCCCCATCATTACCGGAGGAACAAAGTCAAACACCGAGTTGGGAGGGAAATGTATCAAACTCTGCAACTTCTGCAAGTTGTTCAGAAACAACTTCTGCTAAAGAATGCCTGTTTGTTTCTCTCAAGTCATCACATGCTAGCCAGCCTGTAGTCTGCATAGGAAGGCTAGAGAGGATGTGAAATTCAGGTTCAGCTCAATATGGAACTCTGGTTTCTCTGTAAAACCATTCACAGCCAAACACCACACACAGATAAAGAAGTTGGCATTTGGACTGTGAAGCGTCTTTCCTGATTTGAGAGTTAACGCGACCATTCACCGCTGCAATGGTTTTTAATCTCAGTTAGTTCTCCATGACTGGGTATAAACCCCAGTGCTTAGAAGAACATTTTGGGTCATGTCTACTTCAGATTTTTTGTAGCCATTTTATCTTATGTTTTAAAAATGGCAAATTCAATGAGGCCATCCAAGCCATTTCAAAGACTGATACTTTGCTATTTTATTCTGAGCTACACAGCTAAAAACACATCATTTTTGACTGTCAGACATGTATATTAAGTTTAGTCCCAAATGTATAACAGATGGAATATGCCAAAAGCTATCCGCAAGAGCTTAATTTAAATAAAAAAATTCCTAAATCAAACATCAGTTTTCAACATCAGTAATATATCAAATGACATAACGAATATTTCACTTGATTGTATATTTTTGTAGCAATTATAGGATGAATTTTAACGGCAGTTCTCATTTCAGGTACTTTTGTGTTGAAAGGCCATTATTCATCTCTAGTTCCTTACAAAAATACTCAGACCATTAAGGCACATAAGTGTAATATATGACCAAATGATTTTAAAGGTTTATGGAAAAGAAACAGAGTGAAACACAAATTAAAATATAGTCAAACGAGAGAGATAGAACGAGAATGGTTACAATTGTGTCATTTTGAGTGGAAGGTGATGGATGACACATTGGATGAATATGTGTAATGACCTCATACCTCAGCCTTTCTTTTGCACCTTGTGTTTGGTGACTACGTCATGGCTTTCACCTTCCGAAGACAGATTTGCTCTGTCATGTGTCATGCTACGTTAGCCTTGTGTCATGCTACGTTAGCCCTCTGTCATGCTACGTTAGCCCTGTGACATGCTACGTTAGCCCTGTGACATGCTACGTTAGCCCTCTGTCATGCTACGTTAGCCCTGTGTCATGCTACGTTAGCCCTCTGTCATGCTACGTTAGCCCTGTGTCATGCTACGTTAGCCCTCTTTCATGCTACGTTAGCCCTGTGATATGCTACGCTAGCCATGTGACATGCTACGCTAGCCCTGTGACATGCTACGCTAGCCCTATGACAGTTGCACTCAACGGTATTGACTCCGTAATTAAATTCTGTGTCATTTCGCCCCAATTGCCTTTGGAAAGGGACTCAAGATACTTTGATGTCTTTGAGTTGGAGTCTGCATCAGTGTTGGCTTTGTGAAACTACTGCCAAGTCATGACGAACTCAAGCTCTGATCTCTGAGCTCATTTGGCAGAGACAAGTGTGCTCCAGGACTCATCAACTCGTTTTCCTGTTCGCTATCTTGAGACAGATACATCACACACAAACACACACATACACGCACACACACATCCCTGCCTGCACTAATAGCCTACATGTGAATGCCTTAAAGTACACGCATGCAAATTCATAGGAAGACTCGCGTCCCAAGACGCATGCTTGCACATAACATGGCATTAACAATGAAATAACTAGTTAATAATTAGCGTTATAGACTCAGATAACCCCATCTCTGTTGAACCAGTGAATCAGCAGTATCAAACTGGGACAAGCATGAGCACACAACAAAGAAAGCAACCAACTTCGGGGCACTGATCTCACCACCCCAGAGACTTCAGTTGGTCCAACAAATCTACAGACACACACACAGTCGAATAAACAAAAGCTTCACATACACAATCCAATAAACAAAAGCTTCACACACACGGTCGGATAAACAAAAAGACAAACTGGAACAGCGGCTCCAGCCCTGACAAAGCACAGTGGTGGAACAAAATTCAACCAGAGGATTTTCCTATACAGAGCTAGTGGGGATGATGATGACATCCTCGGAGGCTTTCATAAGACCAGATGCTACATTAGCATTAGCGGAGCTGCTCACTTAGTCGCTCTGGGGATCCCGTGGAGAGCCCTCTGGTGGCTAGTAGGCTCCTTTGACTTCCCCCATACCACCATGACTTTACTTAACAGAGCTTTAGGGCTCAATTCAATCAATTTCGCGGAAGTTCAGCGTTACTTGCGTGATTGAAATTTAAAGGAATGTTCAGCGATACATACTGAATAGAGCCCTCACTCTGTTATCAGGGCATAAAATCCAGTCAGTGCATCTTAGCGACCAATTTCGCTGCTAAATTCAAGGTACAAAACTACTGCGTAAACTTGTGTCGATAGATTTGTTTCCGCACAACTCATGGTATTGCACAGCCAACTGCCTATAGTAATTATAGATGTCATACCAGGTTTGTGAGATAATTAAGTTGGTTAGCCTTTGTGGTGGATATCGCACTTGTGAAGTGCGAGTTGAAAGTTGTGGGAGAGGAAAAACTTGACTCACTTGTGGCCCATTTCGTGAGCGATGGTAAAGGCCAGGTTGAGGCCGTTGTCCTCGGCTAGGATGCATTTCCTTCTCTCGCTGCACATGCCGCTCAGGTAGGCAATGCCTGCAATGGGGAATAGGGAAAATAAAATGGTTGACATCTCTAAGGGCGAAATCCTATCTTTGTCCTCGGATTTTTGCCCATTCTTCAAGGCAAAACTGCTCCAGCTCCTTCAAGTTGGATGGGTTCCGCTGGTGTACAGCAATCTTTAAGTCATACCTGTGAAGAGGTGTAAATGAAGGAGTCAGGCGCAGGAGGTAAAATACCGAAGTCCAGAGTTTATTCCGTTTACATAAATCAAACGCCCAAAGCATCAAAACGAAACTATTCCAAGGGAAAACATCCACCTTGGCATAAACACAGTGAATAGTAGCTCAACCGAGCTACACGCTCTCACAACAAACAATCACTCACAAAGACAAGGGGAACAGAGGGAACACTTATACACATACTAATTAGGGGAATGAGCACCAGGTGTGTGTGATTGACAAGACATGACTAGTGGAGTGATGAGAATGGGATCGGCAGTAGCTAGTACTCCGGTGACGATGAACGCCGAAGCCTGCCCGAACCAGGAGGGGGGGCAGCCTCGGCGGAAGTCGTGACAATACCACAGATTCTCAATTGGATTGAGGTCTGGGCTTTGACTAGGCCATTCCAAGACATTTAAATGTTTCCCCTTAAACCACTGGAGTGTTGCTTTAGCAGAATGCTTAGGGTCATTGTCCTGCTGGAAGGTGAACCTCCGTCCCAGTCTCAAATCTCTGGAAGACTGAAACAGGTTTCCCTCAAGGATTTCCCTGTATTTAGCACCATCCATCATTCCCTCAATTCTGACCAGTTTCCCAGTCCCTGCCAATGAAAAACATCCCGACAGCATTTTTTCTTTCTTTCTTTTTTCTTTATTTTATTTCACCTTTATTTAACCAGGTAAGCCAGTTGAGAACAAGTTCTCATTTACATGCTGCCACCACCATGCTTCACTGTGGGGATGGTGTTCTCGGGGTGATGAGAGGTGTTGGGATTGCGCCAGACATAGCGTTTTCCTTAATGGCCATAAAGCTCAATTTTTGTCTTATCTGACCAGAGTACCTTCTTCCATATTTTTGGGGAGTCTCCCACATGCCTTTTGGCGAACACCAAACGTGTTTGCTTATTTTTTTCTTTAAGCAATGGCTTTTTTCTGGCCACTCTTCCGTAAAGCCCAGCTCTGTGGAGTGTATGGCTTAAAGTGGTCCTATTGACAGATCCTCCAATCTCCGATGTGGAGCTTTGCAGCTCCTTCAGGGTTATCTTTGGTCTCTTTGTTGCCTCTCTGATTAATGCCCTCCATGCCTGGTCCATGAGTTTTGGTGGGCGGCCCTCTCTTGGCAGGTATGCTGTGGTGCCATATTCTTTCAATTTTTTAATTATGGAGTAATGGTGCTCCGTGGGATGTTCAAAGTTTCGGATATTTTTGTATAACCCAATCCTGATCTGTACTTCTCCACAACTTTGTCCCTGACCTGTTTGGAGAGCTCCTTGGTCTTCTTGGTGCCGCTTGCTTGGTGGTGCCCCTTGCTTAGTGGTGTTGCAGACTCTGGGGCCTTTCAGAACAGGTGTATATATACTGAGATCATGTGACAGATCATGTGACACTTAGATTTCACAAAGGTTTACTTTATTTAACTAATTATGTGACTTCTGAAGGTAATTGGTTGCACCAGATCTTATTTAGGGGCTTCATAGCAAAGGGGGTGAATACATATGCACGCACCACTTTTCCGTTTTTTTTTAACAAGTATATATTTTTTCATTTCACTTCACCAATTTGGACTATTTTGTGTATGTCCATTACATGAAATCCAAATATAAATCCATTTAAATTACAGGTTGTAATGCAACAAAATAGGAAAAACGCCAAGTGGGATGAATACTTTTGCAAGGCACCGTACCTCTTGAGCTGTTCATTATGCTTAATTTTATGTTTAAAAAAATATGGCAATTGTTCTTCATATATAAGTATATCTCTTGAGCTGTCTTTATCCTCCTGACTGGTATTTCTTTTTTAAAGAAAGTAAATATGCTTCTCTGCATCTCTGCAAAAAATCTGGGTAAAAGATTGAAAGGAATGTGAGTCTTATTCATTACATTTAGTTACTGCTTGCTTTTTAATTTCAGCAGGCATGCCAGCTAAGATAGATAGACAAGCTAGCTACTCTGACTTGATTGACAGCCTGAAATAGCTTATTGGTAACTAGTTATGGGGTTGGGAGATTGGTAACCTATCTGGGCTAGCTAAAGCCAACTTCATATAAATGCTAGGTGGTTAGTAGTATTACAAAAAATTAATAATATATACAGTACCGTTCAAAAGTTTGGGGTCACTTAGAAATGTCCTTGTTTTCGAAAGAAAAGCAATTTTTTTGTCCATTAAAATAACATCAAATTGATCAGAAATACAGTGTAGACATTGTTAATGTTGTAAATGGCTATTGTAGCTGGAAACGGCTGATTTTTAATGGAATATCTACATAGGCGTACAGAGGCCCATTATCAGCAACCATCAGTCCTGTGTTCCAATGGCACGTTGTGTTTGCTAATCCAAGTTTATCATTTTAAAAGGCTAATTGATCATTAGAACACCCTTTTGCAATTATGTTAGCACAGCTGAAAACTGTTGTGCTGATTAAAGAAGCAATAAAACTGGCCTTCTTGAGACTAGTTGAGTATCTGGAGCATCAGCAATTGTGGGTTTGATTACAGGCTCAAAATGTCCAAAAAAAAAATAACCTTCTTCTGAAACTCGTCAGTCTATTTTTGCCAAGAAATCGTACAACGCTGTGCACTACTCCCTTCACAGAACAGCGCAAACTGGCTCTAACCAGAATAGAAAGAGGAGTGGGAGGCCCCGGTGCACAACTGAGCAAGAGGACAAATACATTAGAGTGTCTAGTTTGATTAAGATGGGCAAAATAACACTGACACTGGACAGAGGAAGATTGGAAAAAAGTGTTATGGACAGACAAATCGAAGTTTGAGGTGTTCGGATCACAAAGAAGAACATTTGTGAGACGCAGACAAAATGAAAAGATGCTGGAGGAGTGCTTGATGCCATCTGTCAAGCATGGTGGAGGCGATGTGATGGTCTGGGGGTGCTTTGGTAGTGATAAAGTGGGAGATTTGTACAGGGTAAAAGGGATCTTGAAGAAGGAAGGCTATCACTCCATTTTGCAAGCCATGCCATAACCTGTGGACGGCGCTTGATTGGAGCCAATTTCCTCCTACAACAGGACAATGACCCAAAGCACAGCTCCAAACTATGCAATAACTATTTAGGGAAGAAGCAGTCAGCTGGTATTCTGTATATAATGGAGTGGCCAGCACAGTCACCAGATCTCAACCCTATTGAGCTGTTGTGGGAGCAGCTTGACCGTATGGTACGTAAGAAGTGCCCAATCCAACTTGTTGGAGTTGCTTCAGGAAGCATGGGGTGAAATCTCTTCAGATTACCTAATCCATTTGACAACTAGAATGCAAAGGTCTGCAAGGCTGTAATTGCTGGAGGATTCTTTGACGAAAGCAAAGTTTGAAGGACACAATTATTATTTCAATTAAAAATCATTATTTCTAACCTTGTCAATGACCACATTTCCTATGCATTTTGCTATATTTCCTATTCAAACTCATTTCATGTATGTTTTCATGGAAAACAAGGACATTTGTAAGTGACCCCAAAATGTTGAACTGTAGTGTGTATATATATATATATATATATATATATATATATATACAGTCGTGGTCAAAAGTATTGGTCTTCACAAAGTTCTCTGCTTCAGTGTTATGAGATATTTTTGTCAGATGTTACTATGGTTTACTGAAGTATAATTACAAGCATTCCATAAGTGTCAAAGGCTTTTATTTACAATTACATTAAGTTTATGCAAAGAGTCAATATTTGCAGTGTTGACCCTTCTTTTTCAAGACCTCTGCAATCCGCCCTGGCATGCTGTCAATTAACTTCTGGGCCACATCCTTACTGATGGCAGCCCATTCTTGCATAATCAATGCTTGGAGTTTGTCAGAATTTGTGGGGTTTTGTTTGTCCACCCGCCTCTTGAGGATCGACCACAAGTTCTCAATGGGATTAAGGTCTGGGGAGTTTCCTGGCCATGGACCCAAAATGTCGATGTTTGTTCCCGAGCCACTTAGTTATCACTTTTGCCTTATGGAAAGGTGCTCCATCATGCTGGAAAAGGCATTGGTCGTCACCAAACTGTTCTTGGATGGTTGGGAGAAGTTGCTCTCGGAGGATGTGTTGGTACCATTCTTTATTCATGGCTGTGTTCTTAGGCAAAATTGTGAGTGAGCCCACTCCCTTGGCTGAGAAGCAACCCCACACATGAATGGTCTCAGGATGCTTTACTGTTGGCATGACACAGGACTGATGGTAGCGCTCACCTTGTCTTCTCCGGACAAGGTTTTTTCCGGATGCCCCAAACAATCGGAAAGGGGATTCATCAGAGAAAATGACTTTACCCCAGTCCTCAGCAGTCCAATCCCTGTACCTTTTGCAGAATATCAGTCTGTCCCTGATGTTTTTCCTGGAGAGAAGTGGCTTCTTTGCTGCCCTTCTTGACACCAGGCCATCCTCCAAAAGTCTTCGCCTCACTGTGCGTGCAGATGCACTCACACCTGCCTGCTGCCATTCCTGAGCAAGCTCTGCACTGGTGGTGCCGCGATCACGCAACTGAATCAACTTTAGGAGACGGTCCTGGCACTTGCTGGACTTTCTTGGGCGCCCTGACACCTTCTTCACAACAATTGAACCTCTCTCCTTGAAGTTGTTGATGATCCGATAAATGGTTGATTTAGGTGCAATCTTACTAGCAGCAATATCCTTGCCTGTGAAGCCCTTTTTGTGCAAAGCAATGATGACGGCACGTGTTTCCTTGCAGGTAACCATGGTTAACAGAGGAAGAACAATGATTTCAAGCACCACCCTCCTTTTAAAGCTTCCAGTCTGTTATTCTAACTCAATCAGCATGACAGAGTGATCTCCAGCCTTGTCCTCGTCAACACTCTCACCGGTGTTAACGAGAGAATCACTGACATGATGGCAGCTGGTCCTTTTCTGGCAGGGCTGAAATGCAGTGGAAATGTTTTTTTGGGATTAAGTTCATTTTCATGGCAAAGAGGGACTGCAATTAATTGCAATTTATCTGATCACTCTTCATGACATTCTGGAGTATATGCAAATTGCCATCATCAAAACTGAGGCAGCAGACTTTGTGAAAATTAGGATTTGTGTCATTCTCAAAACTTTTGACCACGACTGTATACACTACCGTTCAAAACCAACACTTTACATGTTGCGTTTATATTTTTGTTCAGTATATATATATATATATACTGAACAAAAATATAAACCTGCCCCTGTGGGCATGGCGGATCTGGGGCATGATTGTTCTGCCTACAATAAACCCTAACCCTACAATAAACCCTAACTCTAACCCTACAATAATTCAGTATGGCCCTCTCCCCCTTCTCCTTCCCTCTCTTCCATCCAGTAATCACAATGGTTTCAGGCCTTTTTGAAAACATTTGGTTAGGTTCAAAGCGAGAAAAAAAAAACAGTTCAACATGCTAGCGTCATGTCTGGTGTGTGCTCCCGAATTCTGGCCTGGAAATGACAGCTGCAACTCTTTTGCTCCTGCGGGATCAGGTTAAGGGGGAAAACACGAGAAGGGGATTGTATCTTTTCTCATGTAGTGGATCGTACGCTGTGACCTTTGATGGCTTTAATCACCCCATTGAAAAGTATCCAGAACTAATGGATTCCATTATGAAAACCGGCAGTACAATCCCTCCTTTGATGGACAAAAATAAAATAAATTAAGTTCCGTTTCGAAGGGCCTGGATGACATCTTAGGCTGTCCATCTCACCACACACACACACACACACACACACACACACACACACACACACACACACACACACACACACACACACACTCCTCGTACTCACTCCTCCCAATCTGTCCTAATTGTCCATGTTTCTGTCTCTGCGATACCTCTCAGGACAGGGGCAGTATGACTGAATGGGTTTCAGGGCAATATGACTGAATGGGTTTCAGGGCAATATGACTGAATGGGTTTCAGGGCAATATGACTGAATGGGTTTCAGGGCAATATGACTGAATGGGTTTCAGGGCAATATGACTGAATGGGTTTCAGGGCAGTATGACTGAATGGGTTTCAGGGCAGTATGACTGACTGGGTTTCAGGGCAGTATGACTGAATGGGTTTCAGGGCAGTATGACTGAATGGGTTTCAGGGCAATATGACTGAATGGGTTTCAGGGCAGTATGACTGACTGGGTTTCAGGGCAGTATGACTGAATGGGTTTCAGGGCAGTATGACTGAATGGGTTTCAGGGCAGTATGACTGAATGGGTTTCAGGGCAATATGACTGAATGGGTTTCAGGGCAATATGACTGAATGGGTTTCAGGGCAGTATGACTGAATGGGTTTCAGGGCAGTATGACTGAATGGGTTTCAGGGCAGTATGACTGAATGGGTTTCAGGGCAATATGACTGAATGGGTTTCAGGGCAATATGACTGAATGGGTTTCAGGGCAATATGACTGAATGGGTTTCAGGGCAATATGACTGAATGGGTTTCAGGGCAATATGACTGAATGGGTTTCAGGGCAGTATGACTGAATGGGTTTCAGGGCAATATGACTGAATGGGTTTCAGGGCAATATGACTGAATGGGTTTCAGGGCAATATGACTGAATGGGTTTCAGGGCAATATGACTGAATGGGTTTCAGGGCAATATGACTAAATGGGTTTCAGGGCAATATGACTGAATGGGTTTCAGGGCAATATGACTGAATGGGTTTCAGGGCAATATGACTGAATGGGTTTCAGGGCAATATGACTGAATGGGTTTCAGGGCAATATGACTGAATGGGTTTCAGGGCAATATGACTGAATGGGTTTCAGGGCAATATGACTGAATGGGTTTCAGGGCAGTATGACTGAATGGGTTTCAGGGCAATATGACTGGGTTCAATATGACTGGGTTCAATATGACTGGGTTTCAGGGCAATATGACTGGGTTTCAGGGCAATATGACTGGGTTCAATATAACTGGGTTCAATATGACTGGGTTTCAGGGCAATATGACTGGGTTTCAGGGCAATATGACTGGGTTCAATATAACTGGGTTCAATATGATTGGGTTTCAGGGCAATATGACTGGGTTTCAGGGCAATATGACTGGGTTCAATATGACTGGGTTCAATATGACTAGGTTCAATATGACTGGGTTCAATATGACTGGGTTTCAGGGCAAAATGACTGGGTTTCAGGGCAATATGACTGGGTTCAATATGACTGGGTTCAATATGACTGGGTTCAATATGACTGGGTTTCAGGGCAATATGACTGGGTTCAATATGACTGGGTTTCAGGGCAATATGACTGGGTTCAATATGACTGGGTTTCAGGGCAATATGACTGGGTTCAATATGACTGGGTTTCAGGGCAATATGACTGGGTTCAATATGACTCGGTTTCAGGGCAATATGACTGGGTTCAATATGACTGGGTTTCAGGGCAATATGACTGGGTTCAATATGACTGGGTTCAATATGACTGGGTTCCATATGACTGGGTTTCAGGGCAATATGACTGGGTTCCATATGACTGGGTTTCAGGGCAATATGACTGGGTTCAATATGACTGGGTTCAATATGACTAGGTTCAATATGACTGGGTTCAATATGACTGGGTTCAATATGACTGGGTTCAATATGACTGGGTTTCAGGGCAATATGACTGGGTTCAATATGACTGGGTTTCAGGGCAATATGACTGGGTTCAATATGACTGGGTTCAATATGACTGGGTTTCAGGGCAATATGACTGGGTTTCAGGGCAATATGACTGGGTTTCAGGGTAATATGACTGGGTTTCAGGGCTAGACGGTAGAGATTAGCCTCTAATCTGCCCATTAGTGAATGCTAGGCCTCTCTGTCAGCCCTGGCCCTGTGAAGTAACAGCCAGTCACTCTGTTCCCCTGCACTTAGCTGGGCATCTGGCCCTTCTGGGTGTTGAGTTGGCTTGAAAAGGCCCCTAATGACACCCCTCCTCTTCTTTGAGAAATGTGAGACGACAAGTCGCTGTGATCCCGATGATAATGCTCTCTGCCATCGCCCATTTATGTAAGGGCCTCCGCCGGTAGGCAAACCATGTCAATACCAGGCAGTGGCTGGAGGTAAGATGTGTTTGGGCTGGCGTTGCTCCTTTCAGGTAGGGGAGGGGGGGAGGGAGGGAGGCAGACAATGAGTCTTTATGCTAGATGTTTTGACATATTATCTCCATGCTCCAGCCGGCAAATCCTCCGTCATTAGTCAAACCTCATGTAAATGAGGGGGAGGAATGGACAGGGTGGGCTAGAACAAGTTCTACAACAACCACATAGCGGAGCTTTCACCTAGACTACAACGGTTTCCAGATTGTCTTCATTTCACAGAAAGTAATGGAAGCAGCAGAATATTTCTGTGTTCTCCCTCCGTCAGATAGTAAAGAAACGTAATATAAGAACTTGTTTTTATGAAGTATATGTTCAATGGACTTGCAACTCCAAATCCAGGGGAAACGTATGGACTTTTATCCTCCTGGAGCACCCAAAACCATTTCGCTTGATATTTTTATAGTTTAACATCAATCTGGGAATCCGTCTAACGACAAACCCATGGCTCTGAGCCCACATGTGCGGTACACCTGTACTGACTACGCGGCGGGTACTGCGGCAAACCTACAGTAGACAGGTTGCTTTAAGATCTGGTTTGGAGCCCTCCCCTCATCCTGTCCTGTCATACTAGGGGCTGGCGTTTATGAAATAGGGTACGGGACAAACACAGGAGCAAAGGAATGCTACGGTGCCTCGGTAGGGGTATCTGTGATCTACGAGTGTGAACGTCAGATGAACATTGCGTAGTAGCTAGAATGGTATTGTATACTTTGAAATGTATGGTGATGGGATTTTCAGGTGTTCTACTTTTAAAGCAGTAGCTTTAACGTCTGTGCGTCTACCCCCACACAACATTCCCCCATGTTGTTGTACAATTTTTACTCCATCCTTATTCTAAGGCTTAAACTGACAAACATTTACCCATTAAAATCCTACCATTGTCAGGGTTGAGTGTAGATGTGGTGTGGAATCATGCGCAGGACACACAGAGGCTTCGTACTGACGTCTTTAGTGAAGACAAAAGAACAAGCCAAACAAGGCAACAGGCAACCAGGCAGGCAAGCGAACTTTACGCAACTCGGTAAAGTGCAAAAACAAAGGCGCACAAAGTGCGGAACTCTCTCTAAACAAAACACAGAGAGAACATAAACGAACTAGCACACAACGTGACAACGAACAATTACACACAACACAAGACAAAACTCAAGAGAACTATATAGGACGCATAATGAACACTAAGAAGGAACAGGTGTAACAAAATAGACAAAACCAATCAAACATCGAAACATAGAACGGTGGCAGCTAGTACTCCGGAGACGACGACCGCCGAAGCCTGCCCGAACAAGGAGAAGGAGCAGCCTCGGCCGAAACCGTGACAACCATCTACGGATGCACTCAAAGCTATCAAACTGTGGCACAGTGTAACTGGCGAAGAAAAAAGGGAATCATCTCCTTTTAGTGTATGATTTTAGAGTGAGGCGAGGGGAACATTGTAGCGAAAACCTTCAGTTCAAATAACATGGACATGCACCGTCCGAACAGGCACAGGGGGGGGGGGGGGGGGGGGGGGTGTTACGCCGAATTTGTCAACCATTAACTTTAGCTTTGCAGCCATGGTGCACACAGCTGAGCCAGCATAAATTACCCATAACCACACCAGTGAGCCGTGATAGGGTACGTTAGGATTAGCAGGGTAGGGAGTTAATGGCCGACATGAACCAGAGGAACCAGAGGTTGTGAGGATCTAGGTCAACGGCTGGCTTTCCACCTCGAACATTTCTTTCTCTCCCTCTACCTGTCCCTCTCTACAGTGATGGCTTTGTGACATGCTGTCTGTGTATGTCACGCTAACTCCACACATGGAGGCTGAAACCTAGTCCTGAAGCCAGCCAGGAGGCTGAAACCTAGCCCTGAAGCCAGCCAGGAGGCTGAAACCTAGCCCTGAAGCCAGCCAGGAGGCTGAAACCTAGCCCTGAAGCCAGCCAGGAGGCTGAAACCTAGCCCTGAAGCCAGCCAGGAGGCTGAAACCTAGCCCTGAAGCCAGCCAGGAGGCTGAAACCTAGCCCTGAAGCCAGCCAGGAGGCTGAAACCTAGCCCTGAAGCCAGCCAGGAGGCTGAAACCTAGCCCTGAAGCCAGCCAGGAGGCTGAAACCTAGTCCTGAACCCAGCCAGGAGGCTGAAACCTAGTCCTGAAGCCAGCCAGGAGGCTGAAACCTAGTCCTGAACCCAGCCAGGAGGCTGAAACCTAGCCCTGAAGCCAGCCAGGAGGCTGAAACCTAGCCCTGAAGCCAGCCAGGAGGCTGAAACCTAGTCCTGAACCCAGCCAGGAGGCTGAAACCTAGCCCTGAAGCCAGCCAGGAGGCTGAAACCTAGTCCTGAAGCCAGCCAGGAGGCTGAAACCTAGCCCTGAAGCCAGCCAGGAGGCTGAAACCTTACTCTGAACCCAGCCAGGAGGCTGGGAGAGCAGGGCCAAAGGGGTGAGGTCAAAGACAGTGCACTTTGACAGCTCCGAGAGGTCATTAAAACCTAACAGACCTCCGGATGGGACAGCCAACACCCAGACTCGAGGCCCGCCGGGTTTTAACTGGTATCGTGTCCCTTTGACTTACACACATGCAACTACGCACACACACAAACACACGTATACAAGCACACAAAAACAAACAAGCAAACACACACACACACACATGCACATATACATTCACACACACACACATACACACACACACAAACACGCACAGACGCACACACACACACACACAAATACACATATACATGCACATTCACACACACACATACACACACACATGCACACGCATACACACACACAAATACACATTTACATACACATTCACACACACACATACACACACACATGCACACGCATACACACACACAAATACACATATACATACACATTCACACACACACATACACACAAACACGCACAGACGCACACACACACACAAATACACATATACATGCACATTCACACACACACTTACACACACACATGCACACGCACACACACACACACAAATACACAAATACATGCACATTCACACACACACTTACACACACACATGCACACGCACACACACACACACAAATACACATATACATGCACATTCACACACACACTTACACACACACATGCACACGCACACACACACACAAATACACATATACATACATATTCACACACACACACACTTAATTATTAGAGCATAGCTACAGGGGTGGTCCTAGTTTTGAGAGGAACCCCATCATAGATTACTTTACTGTCCGTACAACTACATGAATCATTTCCTGATAAAAACCCACAACAAGTCCGTTTCCACCAGAGCTTCAGAGCCACACCGACAAAACCACATCAAACAAACCACATCTCCTTCTAACACAGGCAGGATTACATCATGTTTTCCTCTACTCTTCCTTTATTCTCAATGGGAGGTGCCATGGCGTGTTGCTTGGTAGTCTGTTCGCCCTCGGCCTTATGGGTCGTGGTCAAAAGTAGTGCACTAAATAGGGAATAGGGTGTAATTTGGGACACTACCCCCCTCCTTGTGACTACCTGTGAGGACAGGCATGCACTGAGCTTGGCCAGGGGGGTGGAAGGGCGGTTTGGGAAACATCTGATGGCTCGTTATGTCCTCACATAAAAACAACGCCATTACCTAAGCGCTGGTGCGTGTGTGTGTGTGCATGTGTGTCTATGTGTGCGTGTGTGTCTGTGTGTGTTGTGTGTGTCTATGTGTGCGTGTGTGTCTGTGTGTGTTGTGTGTGTCTATGTGTGCGTGTGTGTCTGTGTGTGTTCTGTGTGTCTGTGTGTGTTGTGTGTGTCTGTGTGCGTGTGTGTCTGTGTGTGTTGTGTGTGTCTGTGTGTGTTGTGCATGTCTGTGTTTGTGTGTTGTGAGAGAGAGAGGAATGTGTGAGAGTGTGTATGTGTGAACAAAGCAACCTCGTCACAACACTCCAACACTTTTAACAGCACACTGTGAAGTGAACCTCTCCCAACAGCTTCTAAGGCTAGAAGAACAGTCCATGATGTTACAGGACATGATGTAACAGGACATGATGTAACAGGCCATGATATATCAGGACATGATGTATCAGGACATGATGTATCAGGCCATGATGTATCAGGACATGATGTAACAGGACATGATGTAACAGGCCATGATATATCAGGACATGATGTATCAGGACATGATGTATCAGGCCATGATGTATCAGGACATGATGTAACAGGACATGATGTATCAGGCCATGATGTAACAGGACATGATGTAACAGGACATGATGTCACAGGCCATGATATATCAGGACATGATGTAACAGGACATGATGTAACAGGCCATGATATATCAGGACATGATGTAACAGGACATGATGTAACAGGCCATGATATATCAGGACATGATGTCACAGGCCATGATGTAACAGGACATGATGTAACAGGCCATGATGTAACAGGACATGATGTAACAGGCCATGATGTAACAGGACATTATGTAACAGGACATGATGTAACAGGACATTATGTAACAGGACATGATGTAACAGGCCATGATGTAACAGGACATGATGTAACAGGACATGATGTAACAGGACATGATGTAACAGGACATGATGTAACAGGACATGATGTAACAGGACATGATGTAACAGGACATGATGTCACAGGCCATGATGTAACAGGACATTATGTAACAGGCCATGATATATCAGGACATGATGTAACAGGACATGATGTAACAGGCCATGATGTAACAGGACATGATGTAACAGGACATGATGTAACAGGCCATGATGTATCAGGACATGATGTAACAGGACATGATGTCACAGGCCATGATATATCAGGACATGATGTAACAGGACATGATGTAACAGGACATGATGTAACAGGACATGATGTAACAGGACATGATGTAACAGGACATGATGTAACAGGACATGATGTAACAGGACATGATGTAACAGGACATGATGTCACAGGCCATGATATATCAGGACATGATGTATCAGGACATGATGTATCCAAATGTCACAATCTTAGTCTCTCTTTGACTGTGTCCTAAACACCAAGGCCTTTATAGTCAAAAGTAGTGCACAATGTAGGGAATAGGGTGCCATTTGGGACGAGTCTCTCTTTCTCTGACACTGACTAAAACCATCATCATAAACGCTCATCCTGCACAGATGGAATCCTGCAGCATGTCATAGTTCTAGAGGGTTACCAAAGCAAACCACAAAGACTAAATTACTAAACAAAAAATACGTAACCCCAATGAATTATAAACTGGATATATAAATCAATAGATGGAGGCAACCCGATGGAAGAAACTTAATTTCAATGAAAAACCATTGTTATTAGATTCTGTTACTTTTCAGCCATATATCACAAATGACTTGTGGTCTACGAACTCCAGTAAGAACTAATCTGATTGGCTCATAAGTCATTATGGGCAGCCAATCAAGTCAAAGCTCACAGGCATGGAAACCCCCTCTGGTGTACGGTTAAGTTGCCCCTAGACACTGATCAGGTGTCAGTTTAGCATTTCCCCCACTAATGCTTAAGGTTAAGATTGGGGGAGGGGAAGCTGATCCTAGATCTGTACCTAGAGGGGAAACTTAATCCTGGAACAGATACACAAAGACCAAGCCAATAGAATGGAGTCACATGGCTAGCATTCACATGAGTGGCTTCAAGAGTTCTTATCAGCTCTGTCTTGTTAGAGAGACAAAATAGGGCTGAATAGCTGCTCCTTTAAAATAATCCTGAACCATTACATAAAACGTATCACTCAATCTGACCACCACATTCCTAGATTACATCCCAAATGGCACCCTATTCCCTATGTAGTGCACTACCTCTGATCATGGTACATAGAACTCTGAATGTAACATGGTTCAGGGATATCTTTAAGGAGCCACTCAGGGGAATGAATGTAACATGGTCCAGGGATATCTTAAAGGAGCAGCTCAGGGGAATGAATGTAACATGGTTCAGGGATATCTTAAAGGAGCAGCTCAGGGGAATGAATGTAACATGGTCCAGGGATATCTTAAAGGAGCCACTCAGGGGAATGAATGTAACATGGTCCAGGGATATCTTAAAGGAGCAGCTCAGGGGAATGAATGTAACATGGTCCAGGGATATCTTAAAGGAGCAGCTCAGGGGAATGAATGTAACATGGTCCAGGGATATCTTAAAGGAGCCACTCAGGGGAATGAATGTAGCATGGTCCAGGGATATCTTAAAGGAGCCACTCAGGGGAATGAATGTAACATGGTCCAGGGATATCTTAAAGGAGCAGCTCAGGGGAATGAATGTAGCATGGTCCAGGGATATCTTAAAGGAGCAGCTCAGGGGAATGAATGTAACATGGTCCAGGGATATCTTAAAGGAGCCACTCAGGGGAATGAATGTAGCATGGTCCAGGGATATCTTAAAGGAGCCACTCAGGGGAATGAATGTAGCATGGTCCAGGGATATCTTTAAGGAGCCACTCAGGGGAATGAATGTAGCATGGTCCAGGGATATCTTTAAGGAGCCACTCAGGGGAATGAATGTAACATGGTCCAGGGATATCTTAAAGGAGCAGCTCAGGGGAATGAATGTAACATGGTCCAGGGATATCTTAAAGGAGCCACTCAGGGGAATGAATGTAGCATGGTTCAGGAATATCTTTAAGGAGCAGCTAAGACGAACTATTAACACTACTAACCATAAACTATAAACGATTAACACTACTAACTATAAACTATTAACACTACTAACTATAAACTATTAACACTACTAACTATAAACTATTAACTATTAACACTACTAACTATAAACTATTAACTATTAACACTAACTATAAACTATTAACTATGAACACTACTAACTATAAACTATAAACTATGAACACCACTAACTATAAACTATTAACACTACTAACTATAAACTATTAACACTAACTATAAACTATTAACACTAACTATAAACTAGTAACTAGTAACACTACTAACAATAAACTCAATGAACTACCTTTAACAGCAGCAATGGGATATTATCCTTAACATCAGGGTTACTCTTTGCTTTGTCACACTGATACACACATGCGTGCAGACACACAGACACAGACAGGGAAAGCTGTATCCCACTCACCTACAGTGTCACAGGGTTCATCTTTATGCACGCAGAAATCCTTCCTGCAACATAAAAGACAAATAACATAAACATTCACCGGGCAAAGCCAACCTTGATGCTCTGACCCCCTTTCCCACTTGATTGGTATGGCTCAGTAGATAACT
>NC_139991.1:74585362-74629756 GCF_964263955.1 Coregonus lavaretus
AGTCCTTATGAATGTGTTGTGGAGTCCTTATGAATGTGTTATGGAGTCCTTATGAATGTGTTATGGAGTCCTTATGAATGTGTTATGGAGTCCCTATGTAATTACTATTCAAATAGTGTTACCCTATGTAGTTACTAGAGTATAACCAGAGTGTAACTAGTCAGTATATCACGGTAACTAGTATAACCAGAGTGTAACTAGTCAGTATAACACGGTAACTAGTATAACCAGAGTGTAACTAGTCAGTATAACACGGTAACTAGTATAACCAGAGTGTAACTAGTCAGTATAACACGGTAACTAGTATAACCAGAGTGTAACTAGTCAGTATAACACGGTAACTAGTATAACCAGAGTGTAACTAGTCAGTATAACACGGTAACTAGTATAACCAGAGTGTAACTAGTCAGTATAACACGGTAACTAGTATAACCAGAGTGTAACTAGTCAGTATAACACGGTAACTAGTATAACCAGAGTGTAACTAGTCAGTATAACACGGTAACTAGTATAACCAGAGTGTAACTAGTCAGTATAACACGGTAGCTAGTATAACCAGAGTGTAACTAGTCAGTATAACACGGTAACTAGTATAACCAGAGTGTAACTAGTCAGTATAACACGGTAACTGCAGATAAGGAACAGTCAAATGAAACTGGTCAGATTCTGTTTCAAAATCAGTTACTAGTGTAATGACACTGCAGTTCCATGTAACTCCATGTAGCTGTCTGGTATCTGTAACTGAAACGCACGCCCATACATATGAAAAAGGAGTCGGTTATATAGTGACTTTATTGGTCAGCACACACTTAGTTTGAAAAGGGGTAGTAGACAGAAATTGACCTCATCTGGAGTGGATTTCCTAGATCAAAAGCAGATAGGTAAGACCTCGTAATGAAAACCTTCTTGGTCTCTGGTCCGCTTTGCGAGAGCTCGAGGGTTTAACACTGATGTGGAGATAGCCCTGTGCTTATTCAAGGTGAGAACTAGGAACGATAGAACAATGAACGTCTTACGACCGGGGCCACTGTCGTTGAACCTCGTTGAACCTGAAAGATAGGTCTACGTGTGACAGTTATGTTGAGTTTTATGTGTTCACATCTTTTGAAGGGTTAAGAGATCTCAGAAGTCCGATCAGGCGAGTAGAGAAAACGTCTACGTCTACACACCATTGAGTTCTCTTGCTCGCTGTATATAAATCAGACATGGATCTCTCAATAAGCTGAGGCATGTGCTTTACCAATGGAGACTTAGCATGCAAGAGGACGAATGCTAGTGTGGAAGCTATTGCTTTCTGACATTGAAGATGTATAAATTCAATATAGGGTTGAAAAATGGTCCGCAAAACATTTTGATATAGGGTTGATGTACAGTATAGGTGGAAATGCCTTAGGATGAGAGGACAATGTAGAAAATATCAAGAGAGGACAATGTAGAGGACAATGTAGAAAATGAGAGGACAATGTAGAAAATATTAAGTGGATAACTACCTACAGGGTGAGAATGTGTCACTGGGCCTTTGTGAAGAACATGGTTTGTTGGCTCTGTTGCATTATGCTTAAAAGTAAAGTATGGTCAGTAAATTAATATACTGTAGGTAGAGACATTTTACAAACATGTTCCACAATGCCCATTATTATTAGTTTTATCATTACGTAAAGAGATACGTTTAACTTGAAAATACATTTGTGTAGATCTTCCATAGCATTAGGAATACTAGAATGGACATGAACTATGCAATGACAGTATAAAAGATCAGCCATTTTGGTAAAGAAGTTGGTCAACCATGGTCAGCCAGTGCTGTGATAACATATTATGTACAACAATGAATTTGAAGATTATCTGCACAGTATGTTTATTGGCTAGCTAGCCAACCAGTTTTAGTGGAATGATTCCATTAATTTTTCAAATGAACTTCCAGTATGCCAACATTCCATACAAACAACACAGTTAATCCACAGCCATACACTGGCTGAAATCAGTTGATGATAGGACTTAGACAAGCTGTAAATGCAACAAGTACTGATGTTGTATCACATTATATTTTAGAGGCTATTTATACAGAACATGTGTATAAAAACTGTCTAAACCGTATTTATAATATATGACACATTTTGGTGTGACAATATTTTTTATATTACACAATTTCTGATATATTACACGCATCACTTATAGCCCGGCAGCATGCTCTCAATGGTGCATCTGTAGAAGTTTGTGAGGGTCTTAGGGGCCAAGATGAATTTCTTCAGCCTCCTGAGGTTGAAGAAGCGCTGTTGCGCCTTCTTCACCACACTGTCTGTGTGAATGGACCATTTCAGGTTGTCAGTGATGTGCACTCAAAGGAGCTTTTCACCCTCTCCACTGCGGCCTCGTCTATGTGGATGGGGGCATGCTCTCTCTGCTGTCTCCTGAAGCGTAGCGGAGGTATTATTGCCTACCTTCACCATCTGGGGTCGGCTCATCAGGAAGTCCAGGACCCAGTTGCACAGGGCTGGGATCAGAACCAGGGCCCCAAGCTTAGTGATGAGCTTGGAGGGCACTATTGTGTTGAAGGCTGAGCTGTAGTCAATGAGCAGCATTCTTACATAGGTATTCCTCTTGTCCAGGTAGGATAGGGCAGTGTGCAGTGCGATGGCGATTGCGGTGTCCGTGGATATGTTGGGGCGGTATGCAAATTGTAGTGGGTCTAGGGTGTCGGGTAAGGTGGAGGTGATATGATCCTTAACCATCCTCTCAAAGCACTTCATGATGACAGAAGTGAACGCTACGGAGCGATAGTCATTTAGTTCAGTTAGCTTAGTTTTCTTGGGTACAAGAACAAGGGTGGACATCTTGAAGCAAGTGGGGACAACAGACTGGGATAGGGAGAGATTGAATATGTCCGTAAACACTCCAGCCAGCTGGTCTGCGCCTGCTCTGAGGATGCGGCATGGGATGCCGTCTGGGCCAGCAGCCTTGTGAGGGTTAACACGCTTAAATATCTTACTCACGTTGGCCACGGAGAACAAGAGCTCACAGTCCTTGTGAGTGGTGGTGGTCCGCATTGGCGGCACTGTGTTTTCCTCGAAGCGGGCAAAGAAGGTGTTTAGCTTGTCAGGTTTCTGCGGCGTGGTTGGTTTTTCCCTTTATAATCTGTGATTGTCTGGAGTCCCTGCCACATACATCTAGTGTCTGAGCTGTTGAATTACAACTCCACTTTTTCTCTGTACTGACGTTTTGCCTGTTTGATTGCCTTACGGAGGGCATAGCTGGAATGTTCATACTCATCCATGTTCACAGTCACCTTGCCATGGTTAAATGCGCTTTCAGTTTATCTAACCACGGTTGGTTTGGATAATTTCTAATCATCACAGTGGGAACAACATCTTCTATGCACTTCCTTATGAACTCAGTCACCGAGTCAGTGTGTACGTCAATGCTATTCTCAAAGGCAACCCGGAACATATCCCAGTCCGTGTGGTCAAAACAACCTTGAAGCATAGATTCCGATTGATCAGACCAAAGTTAAACAGTACTTACCACGGGTACTTCCTGTTTAAGTTTCTCCTTATAGGAAGGGAGGAGCAAAATGGAGGAGTGATCTGATTTGCCGATGGGAGGGTGGGGGCGGGCCTTGTAGCCGTCCATGAAGGGGTAGAAGCAATGGTCAAGAGTTCTCTATGAGCGAGTAGCGCAGGAGATTTGTTGATAAAACTTCGGTAGTGTTTTCCTCAGATTTGCTTTATTAAAGTCCCCAGCTACAATAATGCGGCCTCAGGATATGCGTTTTCTAGTTTAAACCAAGTCCAGTGTAGTTCCTTGAGAGCCGTCAGGGTGTTTACTTGAGGGGGAATATACACGGCAGTGACGATGACTGAAGACAGTTCTCTCGGGAGGTAATGTGGACAGCATTTGATGGTGAGGTATTCCAGATCGGGAGAACAAAAGGACTTGGGTTTCTTTACGATTAACTAATCATGAAACATACACCTCCGCCTTTCTTTTTACCAGAGAGTTCTTTCTTCCTGTCCGCGCGATGTACGGAGAACCCCGCTGACTGCATGGACGGGGACAGTATATCCAGAGAGAGCCATGATTCCGTGAAACAGAGTATGTTGCAGTCCCTGATGTCTCTCTGGAAGGAGAACCCCCCCCCTGAGCTCGCCTAGTTTATTGTCCAGGGACTGAACATTAGCAAGTAATATTCTTGGAAGCGGTGGATGGTATGCACGCCCGCTAAGTCAGACTAAAAGCCCACTCCGAATTCCTCTTCTCCGTCGACGGCGTCTTGTAGCAACCCCTGGGATCAGTGGAATTGCCTCGGGAGGTACGAACAAAGGATCAAATTCTGGAAAGTCTCATTTTTGGTCGAAATGCTGGTGAGTGACCGCCAATCTAATATCCAAAAGTTATTTTAGGAAAGAAACGTTCTGAGCAAATAATGTAAGAAATAACACAAAAAAGGTATATATATACAGTACCAGTCAAAAGTTTGGACACACCTACCTTTTGTACTATTTTCTACATTGTGGAATAATAGTGAAGACATCAAAACTATGAAATAACACATATGGAATCATGTAGTAACCAAAAAAGTAAAGAGTGTGCAAAGATGTCATCAAGGCAAAGGGTGGCTATTTGAAGAATATCAAATATAAAATATATTTTGATTTGTTTAACACTTTTTTGGTTACTACATGATTCCATATGTGTTAGTTCATAGTTTTGATGTCTTCACTATTATTCTACAATTCTACATAGTTTGCTAGCTCACCTGGTTAGCTAGCTCTCTCAGTCTCATTGACCACCAAACATAGCTAATGCTAGCTAGCCACTTAATATAATTTGTTTTTTTTTAAATGTATGTAAGCTAGCTAAGTTAACAATGCTATGAATACAACTGCCATCTGCAGTCGATATTCGGATACGATTTGAGTGCACTGGATAGCTCCAAAAGTGGTTAAAGCTTTGACTGCATATTTACAGTGAATTCTGAGCCATTAACAGCAGCTAGCTACACCACATACATCATTTTACCAGGTTCCTGTGAAGCAATTGAAATGACAGTCCACCACAACATACCCAAGAGTTTCCTGATTAGCAAGGGGTAGTCTGTGTTTAATTTCATTGTGTATTAGAAACACAGTTTGAGATCATTGTGAGGGGATTTCGCCAGTGGTTGAATGGGGAATTCGGCTTCCCGGGAAAATGATGTCCGAGTTTGCAACAGTAACCAAGGGGTCAATTAGACTGGTTTGGAAATCTCCCTGCACGTCAACTATGACAGACAAATTGAGGAAAAAAAATCCAGAAAATCACATTGTAGGATTTTTAATGAATTTATTTGCAAATTATGGTGGAAAATAAGTATTTGGTCACCTACAAACAAGCAAGATTTCTGGCTCTCACAGACCTGTAACTTCTTCTTTAAGAGGCTCCTCTGTCTCGTTGCCTGTATTAATGGCACCTGTTTGAACTTGTTATCAGTATAAAAGACACCTGTCCACAACCTCAAACAGTCACACTCCAAACTCCACTATGGCCAAGACCAAAGAGCTGTCAAAGGACACCAGAAACAAAATTGTAGACCTGCACCAGGCTGGGAAGACTGAATCTGCAATAGGTAAGCAGCTTGGTTTGAAGAAATCAACTGTGGGAGCAATTATTAGGAAATGGAAGACATACAAGACCACTGATAATCTCCCTCGATCTGGGGCTCCACGCAAGATCTCACCCCGTGGGGTCAAAATGATCACAAGAACGGTGAGCAAAAATCCCAGAACCACACGGGGGGACCTAGTGAATGACCTGCAGAGAGCTGGGACCAAAGTAACAAAGCCTACCATCAGTAACACACTACGCCGCCAGGGACTCAAATCCTGCAGTGCCAGACATGTCCCCCTGCTTAAGCCAGTACATGTCCAGGCCCGTCTGAAGTTTGCTAGAGTGCATTTGGATGATCCAGAAGAGGATTGGGAGAATGTCATATGGTCAGATGAAACCAAAATAGAACTCTTAGGTAAAAACTCAACTCGTCGTGTTTGGAGGACAAAGAATGCTGAGTTGCATCCAAAGAACACCATACCTACTGTGAAGCATGGGGGTGGAAACATCATGCTTTGGGGCTGTTTTTCTGCAAAGGGACCAGGACGACCAGGACTGATCCATGTAAAGGAAAGAATGAATGGGGCCATGTATCGTGAGATTTTGAGTGAAAACCTCCTTCCATCAGCAAGGGCATTGAAGATGAAACGTGGCTGAGTCTTTCAGCATGACAATGATCCCAAACACACCGCCCGGGCAACGAAGGAGTGGCTTCGTAAGAAGCATTTCAAGGTCCTGGAGTGGCCTAGCCAGTCTCCAGATCTCAACCCCATAGAAAATCTTTGGAGGGAGTTGAAAGTCTGTGTTGCCCAGCGACAGCCCCAAAACATCACTGCTCTAGAGGAGATCTGCATGGAGGAATGGGCCAAAATACCAGCAACAGCGTGTGAAAACCTTGTGAAGACTTACAGAAAACATTTGACCTGTGTCATTGCCAACAAAGGGTATATAACAAAGTATTGAGAAACTTTTGTTATTGACCAAATACTTATTTTCCACCATAATTTGCAAATAAATTCATTTAAAATCCTACAATGTGATTTTCTGGATTTTTTTTCTCAATTTGTCTGTCATAGTTGACGTGTACCTATGATGAAAATTACAGGCCTCTCTCATCTTTTTAAGTGGGAGAACTTGCACAATTGGTGGCTGACTAAATACATTTTTTCCCCACTGTACATGTAGTTCAACTAGTAATTTTCCTACATTTTGCTGTAGCTTGGTGGTCATTGAACTAAATTCAAATCTTGGTAATGTTTTCAGTAGTGAATTACTTTTTTGCAATGTAGGGGTGTAGCTAACTACTGGAAGTACATAATTTTTTTTTGCAAAAATAAAATAAAATATGGGTGAAGGCAAGAATTTCCTTAATTTTTTGGCATCAACCCTGCCTTATTTTCACTTGAAACATCATTTTTGGGTTTACTAGGCTAAGTTACACATTCTGTTAACATCTGACTCCAGAGGGATTTGTTCTTGCAATTTGTAGCCTACAATATTTCAGATTTAGATATGTAATTTTTTACGAAGTAGATTGGATGTAGTGAACTTCTTTGTCAAAGTAACTTTAGTTAAGTAAACTATATTTTTCTTAAGGGTAGCTTTTGTGTAGCGTAACTTCTTCCAGTGTGAAGTAATTTGTACCTTGTTAAACTATATTTTTAGAATAGCTTCCCCAAGACTGCATAGCCAGTGTAGACCAATAAGCATATCCCTAAACCAATTTTCTAACCAAACTTAAAGATAACCATTTTGCTTATTTTGGATATCAAGGTTAACCGAAAACTTTAAAAAGTGCACTATCCCTTTAATAACAACACTGTTAATAACTTCATGAACATCTTCATCAATAATGTGTCTGCAGCACAAGATGGAGGAGGCCTACCTGGGATGACTCCACAGTAGTTGATCCTTGTTTGTTTGTCCGTCGTCTGCTTGTCTGTCTGTCTCTCCTCGGTGGTGGAGCGCTTCCTCCTGTACACGCGGTGAGCCTGTCCCATGACAGCCAGTGTTTGATTGACAGGCTCGATGTAGAGGAAGTCCCCATTGAGCTGAATGAAGCCCATCTGCAAAAAATGGACAAGACAGAGATGGCTTGCACTCAAACCGCATTTTTTCATGACCATCTGATGACAATGTAACCAATTTACACTTCATCCACTGACAAAGGAGGGGAGATATTGTAGGAGAGCACAGCAGCATATCAATCTTCAAAATACATTTACATTTTAGCAGATGCTCTTACCCAGAGCGACTTACAGTAGTGAGTGCATACATTTTCATACTGGCCCACCATGGGAAACGAACCCACATGACAGTCTACACCGGCCAAAACCGGACGACGCTGGGCCAATTGTGCGCCGCCCTATGGGACTCCCAATCACGGCCGGTTGTGATACAGCCTGGATTCGAACCAGGGGGTCTGTAGTGATGCCTCAAGCACAGAGATGCAGTGCCTTAGACTGCTGCGCCACTCGGGAGCCCACACGATTGAAAAGCTTATTTCTGTCTCTCCCTGATTGGCTTACATCTAAGAGAACACCTGGCTTAATTATGAATGAGAGACGAACATACAGCAACAAATGCAGATTACATTGAATGCAAGACCTAAACATTTCATCACTCATCACTTGAGCCCGCTGTGTTGTCGCTGTCCTGACAATGTCATCAGCTTGATATACATTGACATTTCATAAGTAGGGGGGCTAGCTGACTGCCTGACGTCAGTGCATATCAAATGATACAACACACACCGCACTGCGTTTGTCCTTCGCAGTCGGTTCACAGCTTCTCTCTCTGAGCAATAAGGAGCAGCATTCTCATTGGTTGGTGTGAACGCTGGTCAGGTTGAAGTGGTTGTGGCATTTCTCTGAACCACCAGGCTAAACACACTACACAGAACTATGGAACCCCAGACCTGAAGGCTTGGAGCCATGTCGTGCGGCCGAGACGTCTACAACTAGGGGAACTTTACATTGCAGGTTAGTTAGTCCAAATAACAAGGCCCTGCTTACACACTCAACGCCGCACACCACCTAGAGCTCCCCCCTACTGAGAGCTCTCCACTACCTAGAGCTCCCCACTACTGAGAGATCCCCACTACCTAGAGCTCCCCACTACCTAGAGCTCCCCACTACCTAGAGCTCCCCACTACCTAGAGCTCCCCACTACCTAGAGCTCCCCACTACTTAGAGCTCTCCACTACCTAGAGCTCCCCACTACTGAGAGATCCCCACTACCTAGAGCTCCCCACTACTGAGAGATCCCCACTACCTAGAGCTCCCCACTACCTAGAGCTCCCACTACCTAGAGCTCCCCACTACCTAGAGCTCCCACTACCTAGAGCTCCCACTACCTAGAGCTCCCCACTACTGAGAGATCCCCACTACCTAGAGCTCCCACTACCTAGAGCTCCCACTACCTAGAGCTCCCCACTACCTAGAGCGCCCACTACCTAGAGCTCCCCACTACTGAGAGATCCCCCCTACCTAGAGCTCCCCACTACCTAGAGCTCCCCACTACTGAGAGATCCCCACTACCTAGAGCTCCCCACTACCTAGAGCTCCCACTACCTAGAGCTCCCCACTACTGAGAGATCCCCCCTACCTAGAGCTCCCCACTACTGAGAGATCCCCACTACCTAGAGCTCCCCACTACCTAGAGCTCCCCCCTACCTCCCCACTACCTAGAGCTCCCCCCTACCTCCCCACTACCTAGAGCTCCCCCCTACCTCCCCACTACCTAGAGCTCCCCCCTACCTCCCCACTACCTAGAGCTCCCCCCTCCCTCCCCACTACCTAGAGCTCCCCACTACCTCCCCACTACCTAAATGTCCCCAACACATAGAGCTCCCTGTCTCTCATTGCAAGCTCCATAACCTCAAATTGTCCATACGCACCCATTCCCCCCAGGGTTAGCCTCCAAACGTGGTGAAAAAATTGCGAGGAACTCTCCAACAAACCCACGGAGGGATTACCTGATGTTTGGAAAGAACGTTCCAAGAGCGGGCCCTCCTGGAGCTCAGTTGGTAGAGCATGGTGCTTGCAACGCCAGGGTTGTGGGTTCGATTCCCACAGGGGGCCAGTATGAAAAATGTATACACTCACTAACTGTAAGTCGCTCTGGATAAGAGCGTCTGCTAAATGACTTAAATGTAAATGAGTAAAGGAGGGTTAGGGTTGCTGGAGGGGAACGAAGGGAGAGGGTAGACCCATGGTGAAGTTATATTTGGTTTGGGTTCATTTAGGTTTGATGACTTGTGCAGACTAAACAAGCCACCGGCGCAGCCTGATTAAAAGAAAGTGGGCTGATGAGGAGAAAATGGCTGCCCAATGTGGGCAGAGATAGACCGAGGGCAAGGCATGACCACTTCAAGCCTTACTGACCCTAGTCTCAGAGATCCCAGACCTAGGGCAACAGCAGTAGGTCTGGGAATCATGCCAGTCAGTGGTTTTAAGCTTGTAATGCTAACGTCATGGCACATGCAAACCACTAACTTGCGAAACGCACTCATTGAAAATATCCTCCGCGAGCTCCATCTAGCTAGCTACCGGGAATGTTTACGACAGGACATGAAGGGATAGGGCTCTGATGGAGTTCCACTTCTTCTTCTCTATTCCAACTGTACTCATACAGGTACTTCGACAGGTACTTCGACGGGTACTTGTACAAACGTGTATGCTGGAACATTGGTAAATTCTGGGAGGCAACGTGTCTGTGTAGAGAGACGACACTGACCCCTCAAAAACAGGTCTGAGGATGGTTCACTGACCTATGTTGACCACCTTTAATTTCAAAGGACTTTTCACATCAACAAGGCATCAGTGTGGAGTCCAGCAAGAACAGAGCAGTAGAACAACATGACTAATGGAGTTTGACTTCTGCACTGGCGTTAGATATTTGGGTCATTCTGTATCAACCAATTTCTCCTTCTCACCCCAGTTATCCCTCCTCTCAGTTCTGACATTGCTGTTGTTGCAGTGTTATGGCTATGTAATTACACCAATTAAAAGGGCTTAGGGTTGAGGTCGCTCCGTTTACTGCCTGTCAATCACCCCGCCAACTCCATCCTTTGTGCAATTTTTGTGCATCACCGCCTGGTATGGCATCCTGCTCGGCCTCCGACCGCAAGGCACTACAGAGAGTAGTGCGTACGGCCCAGTACATCACTGGGGCCAAGCTTCCTGCCATCCAGGACCTCTATACCAGGCGGTGCCAGAGGAAGGCCCTAAAAATTGCCAAAGACTCCAGCCACCCTAGTCATGGACAGTTCTCTCTGCTACCGCACGGCAAACGTTACCGGAGCGCCAAGTCTAGGTCCAAAAGGCTTCTTAACAGCTTCTACCCCCAAGCCATAAGACTCTTGAACAGCTAATCAAATGGCTACACAGACTATTTGCATTGCACAGTGACCGTACGTACATACCCCAACCAGAAGCCATGGATTACAGGCAACATCCGCACTGAGCTAAAGGGTAGAGCTGCCGCTTTCAAGGAGCGGGACTCTAACCCGGACGCTTATAAGAAATCCTACTATGCCCTCCGACGAACCATCAAACAGGCAAAGAGTCAATACAGGACTAAGATTGAATCGTACTACACCGGCTCTGATGCTCGTTGGATGTGGCAGGGCTTGAAAACTATTACAGACTACAAAGGGAAGCACAGCCGCGAGCTGCCCAGTGACACAAGCCTACCAGACGAGCTAAACCACTTCTATGCTCGCTTCGAGGCACGCAACACTGAAGCATGCATGAGAGCACCAGCTGTTCCGGATGACTATGTGATCACGCTCTCCGTAGCCGATGTGAGTAAGACTTTTAAGCAGGTCAACATTCACAAGGCCGCAGGGCCAGATGGATTACCAGGACGTGTACTCTGAGCATGTGCTGACCAACTGGCAAGTGTCTTCACTGACATTTTCAACATGTCCTTGACTGAGTCTGTAATACCAACATGTTTCAAGCAGACCACCATAGTCTCCGTGCCCAAGGACACAATTTTTTTTTTTATATAATTATAATATTTTTTTAAATAGATAACCTGCCTAAATGACTACCGACCCGTAGCACTGACGTCTGTACCATGAAGTGCTTTGAATGCTGGTCATGGCTCACATCAACACCATTATCCCAGAAACCCTAGACCCACTCCAATTTGCATACCGCCCCAACAGATCCACAGATGATGCAATCTCTATTGCACTCCACACTGCCCTTTCCCACCTGGACAAGAGGAACACCTACGTGAGAATGCTATTCATTGACTACAGCTCAGCGTTCAACACCATAGTGCCCTCAAAGCTCATCACTAAGCTAAGGATCCTGTGACTAAACACCTCCCTCTGCAACTGGATCCTGGACTTCCTGACGGGCCGCCCCCGGGTGATAAGGGTAGGTAACAACACATCTGCTACGCTGATCCTCAACACAGGGGCCCCACAGGGGTGCGTGATCAGTCCCCTCCTGTACACCCTGTTCACCCATGACTGCATGGCCAGGCACGACTCCAACACCATCATTAAGTTTGCTGACGACACAACAGTGGTAGGCCTGATCACCGACAACGATAAGACAGCCTATAGGGAGGAGGTCAGAGACCTGGCCGTGTGGTGCCAGGATATCAACCTCTCCCTCAACGTGACCAAGACAAAGGAGATTAGCCACCCTAGTCATAGACTGTTCTCTCTGCTACCGCACGGCAAACGGTACCGGAGCGCTAAGTCTAGTTCCATAAGGCTTCTTAACAGCTTCTATCCCCAAGCCATAAGACTCCTGAACAGCTAATCATGGCTACCCAGACTATTTGCATTGCCCCCCCACCCCCACCCCATATTTTTACGCTGCTGCTACTCTGTTAATTATTTATGCATAGTCACTTTAACTCTACCCACATGTACATATTACCTCAACTACCTCAACTAGCCGGTGCCCCCGCACATTGACTCTGCCCCGGTACCCCCCTGTATATATAGCCTCCCTACTGTTCTTTTATTTTACTTCTGCTCTTTTTTTCTCAACACTTTTTTGTTGTTGTTGTTTTATTTTACTTTTTTATTAAAAAATAAATGCATTGTTGGTTAAGGGCTGTAAGTAAGCATTTCACGGTAATGTCTACACCTGTTGTATTCGGCGCATGTGGCAAATAAAATTTGATTTGATTTAGTCACTTTACCTCTACCCACATGTACATATTACCTCAATTACCTCGACTAACCGGTGCCCCCGCACATTGACTCTGTACCGGTACCCCCGTATATAGCCTCGCTACTGTTATTTTACTGCTGCTCTTTAATTATTTGTTACTTTTCTATTTTTCTTATTTATTTATTTTTACTTATCTATTTTTTACTTAACACTTATTTTTCTTCAAACTGCATTGTTGGTTAAGGGCTGTAAGTAAGCATTTCACTGTAAGATCTACACCTGTTGTATTCGGCGCATGTAACAAATACAATTGGATTGGATTGGATTTGAATTTGAGCCATGACCAACTCTGCTATTGTCAATCAAACATTATTAGACATAGACGATACAACATGTCAAATTGTCCTCTTGCTCGTGACGTTTCAGCAGTTCCTGTCAACTTTCGGAATGATTCAGTATTTTAAAAGTGCCACATTTTCCAAATATGCAGAACTATGGAATGAAGTCAACCTTGCCATGCCATTGAAACGTCAGGTAAAGGCTAATCTCCACACAATACACATACATACATCAGAATGCATAGAAGTTGTAGACACTACAAAAACAAAATGTATCAGTGCTTGTCAGTCAGTGCAGAGAGAGAGAGAGAGAGAGAGGTTGATGAAAATTCAACTTTATGTAACGTTTGTCGCATTCTAAAATGAGCATCAAAATTCTGTCACCTTTGGTGAGTCTGCTGAGGTCGACAATGTGCTAGATTCCTCACGCTGACACTACTGTGGCGTGAGCCTCAGAACCTTAGACCATCACTTCAAACAGTACTCTATTTATCTTAGGGCAGAGGTCTGCCTGTGGAATATTTCTCAGTGATACATCGTACTGCCTGTTGTGAGCAATGAGCCAAATGTGTAGAATGGCATATACTGGTTCTACAAAATGACTAGACACAGTCTGTGTCACACAGATACTGGTATATTTAGACGATAAAAATTCCAATATTGCCAAACTACACAACTGGTCCGTCGCCATCGTAAAAGTTAATTCACATGAACTGCAATATTTCATTAATTGAGAGCTTGTTTTCGCATGGACAAACAGGGAGAAAAAAACAAATGAAGGGAAAAGCAATACTGTGCCTTTGCCAAGCTCATTGCGTGTTTCAATGTGTGTGAGGCGAAGCTTCGAGTTAACAAGACAGAGCCCGGGACTGTGGTCCAAACTGTTGAGACTGAGTCCAAGCCTCTCTAACCACAGGAGCTCACCCTTAAAACCTCAGGGGGCTGCTAATGATTCTGTACTGTGGCTCACGGAGAAGTTCATGTTGTCTGCCCTGAGACGGCACAAAGCAGGGTGGGCCAAAAAGGCAGTGGACCTTGGAGAGTTTACCTCCCACACATTCAAAAGATATACCTAAGGCTAAGGGGGTATGCTTGGAGTTACACACATATAAATACACAAATAAACTACACTACACTACACACACACACACACACACACACACACACACACACACACACACACACACACACACTGACAGAGACACAGCGTAGCTACAGTACATTCCCACTTCAGACACACAGCACAAGGGCATTTTCAACATCCCTATCAAACTGTCACAATGGGTAGACTATTTGTTTGAGTTCAATGGTCCTTGTCCTATACATACCTCCAACTCTGAATGTAAGAATCAGTCCAGAATTACTTGAGCTAACGTCTAGAACGGTGTGTTTGGATTGCAAACATTAAATGTAGCCTGTTGTTGTTGTTGTTGTTGTGTAACGGTACGCAAACTCAGAAGTGTGATGTTGGCTATGTCAGGTGTTACAGACTGTTCCATTCTCATGCATGAGCTTAGCATATGCTTTTTAAAGATACACATCGAACAACACTTAGGTCTATCGATAAGCATAACTAATATGCCAATCGTGGTATTGACTTGAATATTATATATTTACCAGTCCTGCGCAGGTGCTGAATGAGGCAATGGATCCTGCGTAATTGAGAACAGTTCCGCTGTAATAGCATCCTCTCTCTTCTGTGTTGGCAGCGGACGAAACTGGCATACTGCGCCGAGATGCCTTTCGTGTTTTCTGTCTCCTTTCCACCATGAATTTCTGGGACAGAAACCGAGTGTCTCTCTTCAGGATGAGGTGCAGGTCCCTGCCAAAAGCAGGAATTTTGAGTCTCAGCCCTGAGGAAGCGGCCGTTTGCGGTCCTTGCGGTTCCCAATGATATAGCTCTGGAGATTCGTACTCTTCCCAGTTTGAAATGGAACGAACCTCCCGAGAGCTGCTCCCGGCGCTGGCGTCAGTCTCTCGGCTAGTTGGTTTATCGGGAGCCCCGGAGCTGGCGTCAGTCTCTCGGCTATTTGGTTTATCAGGAGCCGGTGGACCTGTGTCTGGAAAAACCTCGGGGAAAATAATTTCGGACTCGGATTCCTGGAAAGGGTGCGGATCTGGAGAGTAAGAATAGGAAATGAGGGAAAGAAGACAGCAAATACCCTAGGATTAGTCGTTATAGTCTTTTTCGGAAAGGTGAACTGGAGCAAAGGAAATGTAGCCCATGGATGATCCTGTCTGCGCCAATAAAATGACTGGGTGATGTCTCACCTGCGCATCACTATATTAGCTAACTCAGCGAATTACAAAAGTGAGAAACAACGACAATTGTTACCATGCCTTGTGAGTACCTGATTAACTAAATCAACTTCTAAACTGCATATTGAAGGTGTTTCACATATACCTGCAATGGCAAATGCTCCAAGAAAACATAACTGATGGAGGAGACTGAAGATGCGCTTTAGATGCATATTCACAGTTAATGTTCAATTAACTTTTACAGATAGTGTCGTTAAAAAGTTGCTCTCCGTGCACATTAGTCAAATTCTGTGTTGTCTATGCGCTGCCTGATACTTTTTTCCATCTCCCGGTAAATGCGCCTCTCTCCTCTCGCACATGAACGTGTTTCCAAATGAATGACTCCGTATCCTGCACTGTAAAAATAAAAAAGTCAGCATAGGAGAGAGAGAGAGAGAGATTGGTATAGAAGTGTATTTTGATGTATGGACAGCGCGCACTGAGCGGTAGAGAGCACACTCGAGCAGTCAAGACTGCGCGCTCTAAATAGCCTGCTCAACTGCAGTAAGACCAGAGAAGAATATAGCCACACTTGTTGAGCTGCTACCTCAATTTATTGGGGAGGAGGTGTGCAAAAAAACAAAACAAAATGCAGGCTTCTTTTTACAGATCTAATTGGAGCATAATAAACTACTGTCTGTCTACTATAGCTATATATTGGAGATATTTTGTTCAAATTGAATGAAAACATCTCGTGTCAAATTGTTGTCACTTCGTTTTCATTTGTTTGAGTTTTCATTTAGCTTCTCACAGAACAAATGCTGGTTCTTTCCATTTCATTTCCTGGACACCTGTATATATTTTGGATCATACAATAAAGGATAATACAAGGTTGTGTATCGCCAAGGTCTGTCGTGTTTGATTTTTACCATAGTCAAAACATATTTTCCAAATAATGATTTCCTACGTTTTTTTCCTGTGTAATAAAGAGAGCTGTATAATTGTGTAAAAACAGTAGCCTAGTGGGCTGCAGTGATTCGTTTTGCATTCATTCACCATCATCAGTTAATCCCATGCTCCTAACCCTTCTCAACGTTTAAGTCTGTGTATTGGAGAGCCCATTCTCAGCAATGACTCTGGGGTTTCAAAGAGCTTGGGGTTTTCTCCAGGATTCTCTAAAGTTTAAACTAAATGATAGGCTTATCAAAAGTGTCAGCAAGACCACTGATATCTTTTCTATGTGATCCTACAGTATTCCAGACTTCTATTCAAGATCGATTAGGTCCACAGTAGGGCACCCACTAACACCCTGGACCAGAGCTAGCACCCACTAACACCCTGGACCAGAGCTAGCACCCACTAACACCCTGGACCAGAGCTAGCACGCACTAACACCCTGGACCAGAGCTAGCACGCACTAACACCCTGGACCAGAGCTAGCACGCACTAACACCCTGGACAAGAGCTAGCACCCACTAACACCCTGGACCAGAGCTAGCACGCACTAACACCCTGGAACAGAGCTAGCACGCACTAACACCCTGGACCAGAGCTAGCACGCACTAACACCCTGGACCAGAGCTAGCACGCACTAACACCCTGGAACAGAGCTAGGTCCCATCCATGTGCTATAGAGTACCACACTATTAGTTATAATACCCATAAAACCTTGCGGTCAAACGGAAATGGTTACAATTGTTTTTCCACCATACATTTTTCCCATAGGGGATTCTAGAAACACTTAAAATAAGGGCTGTGTTTCGTGTAGGTTTACCCTGGCGTGACATTTTGATAACCATGTAAATACATCTAGGACAAGGTGATGTTTATCAATATATTCGCCTGTATTTATCCCCCCAAAATGAAATGCTAATTAGCTGCTAATGTGGCTATCATAAAGAACTACAAATGCCATGATGATCTGGACGAGACTGCCAAATTGAGGCAAAGGTAAGAATCTCTGGATTAACTATCTAATGTTAGCTAAATGTAGTAATGAATAAATTGGCAACATTCCTTTTCTTGTGCAAGTTTTAAATTGACACAATACCTGTTAGCAAAGGTGTCAGTTAGAGATGACGTGCAGGAGCTTGCAGGGATTTGTAGTCTTGCATGATGTCTACTTTGATGCTAATTAGCATTTTTTGAATCTGAGAGTAAACAGAGCTGAATATATTGACAAAAGCCACCTTGGTTATTTTAAGTGCATTTAAAATCCCCAATGTGAAAAAGACATAGTGGAAAAACGATTGGGTATTATGACACCTCCACTGTGGGGCTCTATCGGGCTTTGTACTACCACAGCGAGTTGACCTGATGCAAAATGATCTACTCTATTTTTCAACGAGGGAGGGTTTGAGTAATACTTGATAAGTCTGATTTCTCCTGTGCCAAGGCATACTGGAATGATTTCACTTGGCATTTGCCTTTTGGCATATCAAATCTCAAGGGTAATGCAAAGTTGATTAAGATCTTTTCAATATAGTCCTCCTACCACGTTGCATATTGCGGAATCATTTGACACATTTCAACACAAATGAAAACAAGAAAGAATAGCACAAGTAATCAAATTGGCAACAACATGGGTATGTAATCAATTAAGGCATGCTGAGTTCAACCTTTGCCAGTCTTGCTGGCATGTTTGGTATTGATGGGCCAGGTTTAGTGATGTCACTCACTCAGTCAGTCAATGGTTCTCGTCTGGGCGGTGACTTTAAAAGTGGCAATCTGCAGTTGCTACATCTATTTCAGGACTTATAAATTAATGATATGAACCCATTGATTCTTAAAGAATATAACTTATAAATGCCCCATGAGCTTAGTTCAACTGTCGGACCCCATCAGAACCCAAAATATGAACTTGTTTTACTCCAGTGTTTGTAAACAAAGTAAATGTAAACAAACACTATATTGCCTCAAAACATGGTTAAAACTATAATTTAGATATCATGGAGGGTCAGTCCTTGCATTCATAGCTCTGTCTATGAATTTGAGAGTGGTTTCTTCAGCCCCATCCTCAGCTTTTTACAGAAACAGGGGAGGGGAAAATGCTTTTTTATTGTTTAAATTGCTGATTGCTGCTTTAAAGGGATCATTCAAAAATAATAATCGTCACAGTTTTTTCTATGTACTGAAAGTGCTCAATCTTGAAAAATGGACTGCTGGCATGCACAATTATTTGGGATTGCATCAACAGTGAACTAATAAACAAAACGCTAAAATATAGTTTTTGAAGGGAACTATCCCTTTAACAGATCCTCTTGTTGTCTAAATACCACGTCAAACCATGGAGTATCAACCGTACTCTGGTTACAAAGAGATAGTATATACTTGCAAGTTGCAACTACATAATAACTGTAGTTGCAATGTGACTCCTTTACATGACTCCAGGACATGACTCCTTTACAGGACTCCAGGACATGACTCCTTTACATGACTCCAGGAAATGACTCCATTACAGGACTCCAGGACATGACTCCTTTACATGACTCCAGGACATGACTCCATTACAGGACTCCAGGAAATGACTCCATTACAGGACTCCAGGACATGACTCCTTTACAGGACTCCAGGAAATGACTCCATTACAGGACTCCAGGACATGACTCCTTTACATGACTCCAGGACATGACTCCATTACAGGACTCCAGGAAATGACTCCATTACAGGACTCCAGGAAATGACTCCATTACAGGACTCCAGGACATGACTCCATTACAGGACTCCAGGACATGACTCCATTACAGGACTCCAGGACATGACTCCATTACAGGACTTCAGGACATGACTCCAGGACATGACTCCTTTACATGACTCCAGGACATGACTCCTTTACATGACTCCAGGACATGACTCCTTTACATGACTCCAGGACATGACTCCATTACAGGACTCCAGGAAATGACTCCATTACAGGACTCCAGGAAATGACTCCATTACAGGACTCCAGGACATGACTCCTTTACAGGACTCCAGGACATGACTCCTTTACATGACTTCAGGACATGACTCCATTACATGACTCCAGGACATGACTCCAGGACATGACTCCTTTACATGACTCCAGGACATGACTCCATTACAGTACTCCAGGAAATGACTCCATTACAGGACTACAGGAAATGACTCCATTACAGGACTCCATTACAGGACTCCTTTACATGACTTCAGGACATGACTCCATTACAGGACTCCAGGACATGACTCCATTACAGGACTTCAGGACATGACTCCAGGAAATGACTCCATTACAGGACTCCAGGACATGACTCCTTTACATGACTTCAGGACATTACTCCATTACAGGACTCCAGGACATGACTCCATCACAGGACTTCAGGACATGACTCCATTACATGACTCCAGGACATGACTCCATCACAGGACTTCAGGACATGACTCCATTACAGGACTCCAGGACATGACTCCATTACATGACTCAGTGGTTTATTACGTGAAGAGTGCGGAACAAACTAGGTGTCATTACATGTTTATAATCTAGAAATGAAGTAATTCTCTGGTTATTATGCACTAGTTTTAACCAATGTGAAATTACTTTGACTCACGGATATTCTTTAACTTTACAAATATGACGTGTTTCTTGCAGTCTTGTGTTGTGTGTACCTTTTGATTACATTCCTAGTGCAAACACAGAGGTCATGAATATCCCTGTCAGAGAACACCATTATATCATGTGTTAACATAATAGCATTTTCTGAGCAAACTGTGCAGTATTCATTTACACTGTGTAATGGCTGCAGAGCAACCAAGGATTCTGAATACAGAGATGATACATTGTTGTGGTACACGCTGCTATGTCCTACATCTGACAGATGAAAGAAATGATGTTTGAATTAAAAGCGTTTTGTTACAGTGCATATCCATCTTATTTAAATGTATTATTTCTGTAATCCATCAAGCATTGGGGTTGTACTGGATTGATCAAGATTTACTTCCATTTGAGAGAATGTGGTACTAACAGTTGGAGTCCTGATTCCACACCCAGTTTTAGATGCTGAGATCATAACAACTTTGAACTGTGGCAAATAGCTCAGTCATCGAGGAGCAGCGGGCCAGCAAGGACTACAGTACATTAATGCTATTTGGAAGCTATGATTCAGGTCCCAAATGGCACCCTATTCCCTATTTAGTGCACTACTTTTGACCAGGACCCATAGAGCTCTGGTCAAAAGTAGTGCACTATATAGGGAATAGGGTGCCATTTGGGATGCGGGAAATGATTTCCAATGGATACAGAGCTTATTGTGCTGTGGATTCAAGCCTGCCCTCGCGATAAAGCGCAAAAAAACAAAGCACGGTGTCAGTCCTGTATACAATGTCCGTTAATCCAAATTATGACCATTTATTAAGAGAATGGACATTGTTTTATTGTTGAATGGAAATGTACATGTGGATATCCATCAATGGCTAGAACCAGTTCACATTTCTGATATATCTAGGGTGGAAAGCTTTGACTAAAATAGTCACAGAATACAATTAAATTGAATACAACAATGACATTTACAATTAATCAGAGAGAGACATCAGACTAGTCTACAGTGTGCCATATGCTGTATGAAACGAACCACTGAACACTTTTTGGGGTTCTGTAAAGCAACATTTCTTCTAGCAGTGAACCATGATGTGATGCAGATTGTAGCGACAGAACGTTTTTCAAGGACAAAAGCTTTCTCTCTCATAGAATGGCTACAAATCGAGAGCTAGCTTGTTCATGTTCCTCGTATTCAGGCTTCAAATATCCTTCTCCCCTCAACCCACTGAGCCAAATCTCCTCTATTACACCACTAATGGAGAGGAGAAAGTCTTAGTAAGGTCACTGGGAGAAAAAAACAAACTGACAAATTAGAGCCCCCTTTCTCACCGAGATTTCTGATCCATACAAGTCCCAAATGTAATATAGGGTTCGACATCCTCCCCGAAATGGGCCCATTCAAACTGAAACTGTCCCCTTCGCTATTTTGATCTCCGTAGTGAAAGTTGAACAACGTTCCCCCTCCTACCGCGCCCCTAGCCCCAGGTTGCATCCCAAAGGTAGCCTAGCGGTTAGAAAGGCGAGCCATTAACCGGAGGGTTGCCAGTTCAAATCCCAGGTCCGACAGGTGGGAAAACCCTTGCGGGCAGTGAGCTAGCAACCGGAGGGTTGCCAGTTCGAATCCCGGGTCCGACAGGGGGAAAGAATCATGCGGGCAGTGAGCTAGCATCCGGAGGGTTTGCTGGTATCAAATCCTAGATGCCATTGCCTGCCGTTGTGCCCTTGAGCAAAGCACTTAACCCCCGCCACAACAACAGCTCCCCGGGCGCCCAGTGTGGCAGCTCCCTGCCCATCTCCAAAACCTGTGTGTGTGTCATTTGGAAGGGTTTGGGTTAAAAGAGGAAGTCCAATTTCTGTTGGACCTTGGGTGCAATTGACCAATAAAGTGTTCTTAAAATGGCACCCTAGTCCCTTTTATAGTTAGGGAATAAAAAAGTAGTGCACAAGAAAGGGACTAGGGTGCCATTTGGGAAGCATCCCCAGTAGAGGGCCTTAAAACACATTAGGAGTTCCTTTATCTTCGCTGATCACAGACCTGGCCAAGCCACACTTGCCCCTGGCACAGAGGAGAGCTTTTCCATTAGACACTGCACTGGGACAGCTGACAGGCCTATGAGGTAGCTAATGTGATGCCTTAAACAGGGCGAAATAAATCAAATAGGCCAAGACTTTTTCTCTTTGTTTTTCAAAGAGGGAATGGGTGGGAGAGAACAGCAACGTAATCTAAAAGGACTTGTCGGACAAATGAGCCAAGCTTTGTCTATGATACAGTGTATTGAATAATAGCAGCCAGGTCCATAGGAGAGACGAGCGTGGTGGTGGTGGTGTTCTGGGGATGGCTGGAAGGGAGTGAGCGATTACAGCAGACGTTCGTGTGTAGTTTTGAGGATGTATTTACTAATGTGTTAGTTTTCTACCCAGAGACAACACAGACATTGGCAGGGATAGTACACTCTTAGAAAAAAATGGTTATTTGGCTGTCCCCATAGGAGAACTCTTTTTGGTTCCAGGTAGAACCCTTTTAAGTATCTGTTGCTACCTCATAACTATGAACGAAAAATTGCATAAATTGAAGAAACTGAGCGATATTCCGCCAGTTCGAGGAAAATGTACCTCCAACTATGGCTGAATAGGACCACCAAGAGAGAAAGATTACTTGAATCTAATATGCGTTTTACAGTATCTCAGCCTACAGTAAACGTATATTTCTTGTGGGGCCGCAACAATCACACTATATTTCATCCAGATAAAGAAGACAGCCATCCTAGCTGCCCGCTCTGGGAGTTGACCGTAGCAATTCCCTTATAAAAGATTGTTATGCTTGACGCAAACGCATCCCTCGCGAATGTATTTTCATTCTATAGCATTATTCATGTTGACATTTACAACTTGTTGTTGCTCGTTTCACCCAAGTTTTACATTTGCGTCTACCAGGCGGCCTATCAAACCAAAGCACTGGGGATCGGGTTAAATGCACAGACAAGATTGCAAGTTTGCATTGTTTATAACTCCTGGGAGGATTCCCAAACCGTCCCCCCCCCCCTATGTTAACCCTCTTCATTATCATAATCTATTGTAAATGTACAGAATCATGAATGAATCGTGCACTTGGAATATGAATCAGTGTGCTTTTAACAAGCGCGTTTAAAAGGCAGACATTTGCCGAAGGACAAGAGTTAAGGGGAAGATAGGATCGTGTACTAGGCAGGAGATGAGGCAGGACGCCAGTGTTCACTTCCTTTGAACGCAGAGCTCTCTTAAAACCCCTCTCTGTTCATGTGCTGCACTACTTTCCACATCCTTACCACCCTCCCCCTTGTTCCCTCGTCCCTTCCTAGAGAGAGAGAGAGAGAGAGAGAGAAAGAGGGGGGAGAGAGAGCGAGAGAGAGAAAGAGAGAGAGAGAGAGAGAGAGAAAGAGAGGGGGGAGAGAGAGCGAGAGAGAGAGAGAGAGAGAGAGAGACAGAGAAAGAGAGGGGGGAGAGAGAGCGAGAGAGAGAGAGAGAGAGAGAGAGAGAGAGAGAGAGAGAGAGAGAGAGAGAGAGAGAGAGAGAGAAGAGAGGGGGGAGAGAGAGCGAGAGAGAGAGAGAGAGAGAGAAGGTAGGGATCAAATGATTCGCAGCACCTCCACCATCTCCTTCACACAGAGGAAAGCTACCTGGATTTTGATTTAGTTTGTTATTGAAGCATCTTGACTCTTTCACATCCCCAGCCCACATGGGCTTATTGTATAAGACACTGCAAATTCAGAATTTACACAATTTACAGTGTGTTACATAATCCTTTTGTAGTAGAAAAAACCTTGGAGAAATGGGTTCCACTTTACCTTGAGCCATCCATCATATTGGGGCTAAATATTATTGTCATTACATTACAGATGTCATAATGACAGACGGGTTCACGTAAAGTGGTACAGGGAAATGTTGAAGTGCATGTTTCCTATTTGTGCATGTTTGTGCATGTTTCAAGACTAATTCTTGAATGCAAACCATATACCGTTCATTTAGTGTCACGCCCTGACATTGAGATCTCTAGTTGGGTTGGTCAGGGTGTGAAATCTAATTTATGTATTTCTATGTTGGCCGGGTGTGGTTCCCAATCAGAGGCAGCTGTCGGTCGTTGTCTCTGATTGGGGGATCATATTTAGGCAGCCATGTTGCCTCCCTTAGGGGTGGGATCTTGTTCCTGTTTGGCTTGTTTACGTTTAACCTCTTGAACTTCACGTTCTGTTGGATTTTGCTATTTTGTCGGTGTTTATTAAAAATAAACGACTATGTACGCATGCCACGCTGCACCATTTAAAAAAAAATCAGTTTGACAATATTAGCCGTCATCATTATTGTGAAGCACTTGGAATATTTGTTTAGGGAGTTTTTTCAGTGACTAACAATCGTGATAATGCTATTCGATTACGGTCTTGGGAGGCCACAGCGCTGATGGATTTCATTCTATTCCAATCAGGGGCTGATTCAAACCTGGAACAATCAATGACATTTATTAATCAATGTACTATCAGGCAAGAAAAACCTCCATCAGCTTTGGCCCTGGAAGACCAGAATTGAACAGCCCTGCATTAAATCATCTTGTCAGTGCTACATCACCTTTAAAGTGTGACTTAAGCCTCGGTTTAACAAAACACATGTAGCTTCATACAGTGCTGAATCAGTCATAGGTACACAGGGAAATAGAATCTTGAAAGATGGTGGAACAGAATCATCCAAAAGGCTTTGAAACCCAACCAAGGATTATCTACGCATTTTGGCCAAGCTCTTTCTTAATCAAAGCTCATTTTTCATAGAGGACGAGAAGAGTTCATTGTATTTTGCAGACGTGCATCCTGGGAGCACCACTCAGACTCCATGTCCATTTCCATTACACTAGATCAACTGTACTTTGATGAGATACCTACAGTACAGTCTAGATACCTACAGTATAGTCCAGTCCAGTATAGTCAAGTCCAGTCCAGTATAGCCCAGTCCAGTCTAGTCCAGTATAGTCCAGTCAAGTCCAGTCCAGTCCAGTATAGTCCAGTCCAGTCCAGTATAGTCCAGTATAGTCCAGTCAAGTCCAGTCAAGTCCAGTCCAGTCCAGTATAGTCCAGTATAGTCCAGTCAAGTCCAGTCAAGTCCAGTATAGCCCAGTCCAGTCCAGTATAGTCCAGTCAAGTCCAGTATACTCCAGTATAGTCCAGTCAAGTCCAGTCAAGTCCAGTCCAGTCCAGTCCAGTATAGTCCAGTCCAGTCCAGTATAGTCCAGTCAAGTCCAGTCAAGTCCAGTCTAGTCTAGTCCACTCCAGTCTAGTCCAACAGAGGACATCAGACAGCATCAGTTTGTCTCTCGATGGACACCACAGAAACCCTGTTTGATCAGTGCTCACCCATAATGATCCCGTACGAGACGAGATGCATGGATCTGCCCACCCTGAACTAAACTGTGTCAGGTGTGGGGAACTGTGAACCGTCTCCAGCCACCCCTCCCTCTACAAAATACATCCAGCACAGTAGGGATAAGGTTCCCCTCTGTGCATTGTGTGATGGTGTTGTAGCTACCGAAACTGGGTCATACCATGGGTGCCTTCAAAGGCCCAGGGCCATCTGTGGAAGTCTGCGGGATGTTTTGGAAAAAGCCATTGAGAGCACGCCGGCACTAAGACTCGCAGCCCTGTCTGGTAAAGTCATTACAAGAGGCCTTTTGACGCTGCCGAATGTCTCCCAACTTGGAAAGACCGCTGACTGGCTTTGGCAAAGTCACTCTACCCGATGAATGCCGTTTACAGCGTGGTTGGTTCTTCTGACAGTGGTTATAGGTGGGGCACTCAGGCATTTTCATAAGGGAGCTGAGTGTAATAACATCTCAGGTGAAATACTGTACATGTGGTATAAAGGGAAATGATAACAGGTTCTGACACTCTGACGAATCTAATGAATCCTTGTGTTGTACCTAGTTGGTGTTGGTTATTAACAGGCCTTTAATAATGAATTTACCTAGGCTACTGGTTCATAATGGTGAACGTCATGGAGCTGTAGACGTACCCTATACATTGTTGAGGATCACATCACATCACAGCACATCACAGCACATCACATCACATAACAGCACATCACATCATGTCACATCACAGCACGTCACATCACATCACATCACAGCACGTCACATCACATCACAGCACATCACATCACATCACATCACAACACGTCACATCACATCACATCACATCACATCACAACACGTCACATCACATCACATCACAGCACATCAAATCACAGCACATCACATCACAGCACATCACAGCATGTCACAGCATGTCACATCACATCAGATCACATCACAGCACATCAGATCACATCACATCATGTCACATCACAGCACGTCACATCACATCACATCACATCACAGCACATCAAATCACAGCACATCACATCACAGCACATCACAGCATGTCACAGCATGTCACATCACATCAGATCACATCACAGCACATCAGATCACATCACATCATGTCACATCACAACACGTCACATCACATCACATCACATCACAGCACAGCACATCACAGCACGTCACATCACATCACAGCACATCACATCACATCACATCAGATCTAATCACAGCACATCAGATCACATCACATCACATCATGTCACATCACAGCACGTCACATCACATCACAACACGTCACATCACATCACATCACATCAGAGCACGTCACATCACAGCACATCACAGCACGTCACATCACATCACAGCACAGCACATCACATCACAGCACATCACAGCACATCACATCACATCACAGCACATCACAGCACATCACGTCACAGCACATCACATCACATCACAGTACATCACAAGCTCTCAACTCTCCCGCCAAATTCCGCATTGATTTCCATGTTGTAGCCTAAATATGTGAATCATTTGAACATCTGTATTCCATACCGAATTCACATTTGATGGGAACATTATCTGAGCCAGTTTAAGTTTTGTTAGCCTATTGTTTATGTATGTGTAATTTCCTACCTGTTCAAGTCCTCTCCACAGGGCGCAACTGTTCAAGTCCTCTCCTCTGGGCGCACCTGGACAAGTCCTCTCCTCTGGGCACACCTGGACAAGTCCTCTCCTCTGGGCGCAACTGTTCAAGTCCTCTCCTCTGGGCGCACCTGGACAAGTCCTCTCCTCTGGGCACACCTGGACAAGTCCTCTCCTCTGGGTGCACCTGTTCAAGTCCTCTCCACAGGGCGCACCTGGACAAGTCCTCTCCACAGGGTGCACCTGGACAAGTCCTCTCCACAGGGTGCACCTGGACAAGTCCTCACCACAGGGCGCACCTGGACAAGTCCTCTCCACAGGGTGCACCTGGACAAGTCCTCTCCACAGGGCGCACCTGGACAAGTCCTCTCCACAGGGTGCACCTGGACAAGTCCTCTCCACAGGGCGCACCTGTACAAGTCCTCTCCACAGGGCGCACCTGTACAAGTCCTCTCCACAGGGCGCACCTGGACAAGTCCTCTCCACAGGGCGCACCTGGACAAGTCCTCTCCACAGGGCATATCTATCACACGGTTTCTCTTCAGCTCAGCAGATTCCTTGTTCTTGTTCTTCTCTTTCATCTTATAGTTTTTGGGTTGTTGTTGTTCTGTCAGCTGGCTGCTATCTCTTTAAATTAGATATTTTAATGATATCTCTCTATTTATATATCTATCTAATGTCTTTATAGTACTTTACAGTAGCTACACTAATACATTTGGTAACGTAGGAAAACTGGTCACCAAACAATATATGAGGGGAGTCACTGGTCCAGTGACTTCAGCTGTGAAAATACTAAACTAGAGTGTTCAGAGAGCCAGGAGCTTTGAGTGGAGAGCATTAAACTGAGATTCTGGCCCCAGAGTTGTGGGCATGCTTTGGCCTCCTCTGAAATCTGGAGCATGGAGTCACGGAGGAGCTGTTCAAATATGATATCATGCGTGAATAAGAGTCTTTCCCCCGCGGAGCCAGCACGCACCACGCCGAGGTGCATAGCGTCCTGATTTGACTCCATCAGGGGCGTATTCATGTTTTTTGACTCATGGCCCCTGAATGAGCCGTCTGTCTTTCTGCCCCCTGAGTTCAGTGGTCACTTTGTATTCCAGGTCTGTCTGTTTAGTGTTGTTGTTGTTGTTCGGTTTCCCACTGTTTCAGAGGTCATAGGGGTTTCCCACTTCATTCCCCCTATGTTATAGTGTACACTACTGTAGACTACTAGGCCCTATGTTATAGTGTACACTACTGTAGACTACTAGGCCCTATGTTATAGTGTACACTACTGTAGACTACTAGGCCCTATGTTATAGTGTACACTACTGTAGACTACTAGGCCCTATGTTATAGTGTACACTACTGTAGACTACTAGGCCCTATGTTATAGTGTACACTACTGTAGACTACTAGGCCCTATGTTATAGTGTACACTACTGTAGACTAGTAGGCCCTATGTTATAGTGTACACTACTGTAGGCTACTAGGCCCTATGTTATAGTGTACACTACTGTAGGCTACTAGGCCCTATGTTATAGTGTACACTACTGTAGACTAGTAAGCCCTATGTTATAGTGTACACTACTGTAGACTACTAGGCCCTATGTTATAGTGTACACTACTGTAGACTAGTAAGCCCTATGTTATAGTGTACACTACTGTAGACTACTAGGCCCTATGTTATAGTACACTACTGTAGACTACTAGGCCCTATGTTATAGTGTACACTACTGTAGACTAGTAAGCCCTATGTTATAGTGTACACTACTGTAGGCTACTAGGCCCTATGTTATAGTGTACACTACTGTAGACTACTAGGCCCTATGTTATAGTGTACACTACTGTAGACTACTAAGCCCTATGTTATAGTGTACACTACTGTAGACTACTAAGCCCTATGTTATAGTGTACACTACTGTAGACTACTAGGCCCTATGTTATAGTGTACACTACTGTAGACTACTAAGCCCTATGTTATAGTGTACACTACTGTAGACTACTAGGCCCTATGTTATAGTGTACACTACTGTAGACTACTAGGCCCTATGTTATAGTGTACACTACTGTAGACTACTAGGCCCTATGTTATAGTGTACACTACTGTAGACTACTAGGCCCTATGTTATAGTGTACACTACTGTAGACTAGTAAGCCCTATGTTATAGTGTACACTACTGTAGACTACTAGGCCCTATGTTATAGTGTACACTACTGTAGACTACTAGGCCCTATGTTATAGTGTACACTACTGTAGACTACTAGGCCCTATGTTATAGTGTACACTACTGTAGACTAGTATGCCCTATGTTATAGTGTACACTACTGTAGACTACTAGGCCCTATGTTATAGTGTACACTACTGTAGACTACTAGGCCCTATGTTATAGTGTACACTACTGTAGACTACTAGGCCCTATGTTATAGTGTACACTACTGTAGACTACTAGGCCCTATGTTATAGTGTACACTACTGTAGACTACTAGGCCCTATGTTATAGTGTACACTACTGTAGACTACTAGGCCCTATGTTATAGTGTACACTACTGTAGACTACTAGGCCCTATGTTATAGTGTACACTACTGTAGGCTACTAGGCCCTATGTTATAGTGTACACTACTGTAGACTACTAGGCCCTATGTTATAGTGTACACTACTGTAGACTACTAGGCCCTATGTTATAGTGTACACTACTGTAGGCTACTAGGCCCTATGTTATAGTGTACACTACTGTAGACTACTAGGCCCTATGTTATAGTGTACACTACTGTAGACTACTAGGCCCTATGTTATAGTGTACACTACTGTAGACTACTAGGCCCTATGTTATAGTGTACACTACTGTAGACTACTAGGCCCTATGTTATAGTGTACACTACTGTAGACTACTAGGCCCTATGTTATAGTGTACACTACTGTAGACTACTAGGCCCTATGTTATAGTGTACACTACTGTAGGCTACTAGGCCCTATGTTATAGTGTACACTACTGTAGACTACTAGGCCCTATGTTATAGTGTACACTACTGTAGACTAGTAAGCCCTATGTTATAGTGTACACTACTGTAGGCTACTAGGCCCTATGTTATAGTGTACACTACTGTAGACTACTAGGCCCTATGTTATAGTGTACACTACTGTAGGCTACTAGGCCTTATGCAAAGATCTAAGAGAATAAACATACTGCATTTTTGTTCACTTGAATAAACAGTGTCTGTTTTCTCCTGCCTGTCCTAAGCCGTGGTGAACTCAGCTTGTTTTACCAGTACAGTACTGTATCAGAGTCTGTCCTAAGCCGTGGTGAACTCAGCTTGTTTTACCAGTACAGTACTGTATCAGAGTCTGTCCTAAGCCGTGGTGAACTCAGCTTGTTTTACCAGTACAGTACTGTATCAGAGTCTGTCCTAAGCCGTGGTGAACTCAGCTTGTTTTACCAGTACAGTACTGTATCAGAGCCTGTCCTAAGCCGTGGTGAACTCAGCTTGTTTTACCAGTACAGTACTGTATCAGAGCCTGTCCTAAGCCGTGGTGAACTCAGCTTGTTTTACCAGTACAGTACTGTATCAGAGTCTGTCCTAAGCCATGGTGAACTCAGCTTGTTTTACCAGTACAGTACTGTATCAGAGTCGGGTGCTTTTCCTGAATGGAGGGTGCGGATCCATGATCTAATATCCTCGCATTCATAATTGCGCCGTTTGCTCTCTTTCCCCCGAACAGCCTGCTTCAATCTCATGCTCTTTGGCCATTTAGTCCAGGTTCGTCTGACCTCTCAAAGTAATCGTCATTCCATTTTCCCCCCGTATACTTCTCCACTATGGCAGAACTCCTGTGAGCGCACATTAAAGTTACGGCGCCGCTGAACTCGGTTGAACCATGAAAGGTTTCAGATTTAAGGTCCTCCCTGTCCACTTGCATCAAGTCATAATGACCCAAGTCCAATATGTAGGTTTTTAGCAGTGACCGGTAATGACCTAAGCCCAATCTGTAGGTTTTTACCAGGATTTAGAAGAGGAAGTGAACAGGCCTGTGATTGGAAAGAAATTGAGCGTACATTATGCCATTATTCGAGACTGAAAACTCTGTATTTTTTCCATTCCCATCGTAAATGTGTCATGAATGAACCTGACAAGTTGACAAGTTGCATTGAGACACGGTTCATAGCAACCCATGTTCATTAACATATCGTACATATATACTTCATAGTCACAGCATACTTTATGTTATTGGTATCCAGGTGATCATCTCATTCACAGTGACCAGTCAGTACTCCCCACTAGATACACATAACACGTTCGGGTTCCGCTCAAGGTGATTTCGATTTGAGAGACTAATTGGACGTGAAGTCGATCACTCGGGGGGGGGGGTTCCAACAAAATGTCCGACGTGACCAGGTTACTGCGTACACAGGAAAACAAATGGATGACCTAATGCTGCTAACGAGAGGCAGTCACCAGAAGCCTAGAGGTGCTGCCTCAAGGTAGACACAGGTGACACCAATAGGATAATGATTAGTCCAGACTGTGAGTGAGGAGGTGCCTAAGGTTGTCGGAGGATGACACCTAGTGGGTCGCTGCGGAACTGCGACCCCCTCCTGTAACAGGTAAGTAACTCCAGTGTTGTAGGTTGTTGACCTGCTGAAGGTGAACTCCTCTCCCAGTGTCTGGTATAAACCAGACTGAAGCAGGTATTTGCTCCATCCCGTTTCTTTTTATGCTGATTAACTCCCGAGTTTACATTTACATTTAGCAGATGCTCTTATCCAGAGCGACTTACAGTAGTGAGTGCATACATTTTCATACTTTGTCTTTGCTGATGTCAAGCATACCCATACCATGATGCAGCCACCACCATGCTTCAAATTAAGAAGGCAGTTACTCAGTGATGTGTTGTGTTGGATTTGCCCCAAACATAAGGCTTTGCATTTAGGCCAAAAAGCGTATTCCTTTGCTGTGTTTATTTTTTTCAGTATTAATTTAGTGCATTGTTGCATACATATACATGTTTTGGAATATTTGTATTCTGTATATTTGTATTATTCTTTTCACTCTATCATTTAGGTCATTATTGTGGAGTCAATACAATGTTTGGATCCATCCTGAGTTTTCTCCCATCACAGCCATTGAACTCTGTAGCTGTCTTAAAATCACCAATAGCCTCATGGTGACATTCCTGAGCAGTTTCCTTCCTCTCCTGCAGCTCAGTTCAGAAGGACGACTGTATCTTTGATGTGTCTGGGTGGTTTAATACATCATCCACAGCATCACTATTAACTTGACCATGCTTAAAGAGATATTCAATGTCTGATTTGTTATTGTTACCCATCTACCAATCCCAGCCCTTCTATATGAGGCTTCAGAAAAGCTCCCTGATTTTGTAGTTGAATCTGTGCTTGAAATTCAACACTTGACAGAGAAACCTTAAAGATGTTGAATGTATGGGGGACAGAGGAAGGAGTAGTCATGTCAACCCCTATTATTTCACACAGAGTGAGTCCATGTAACTTATTATGTGATTTGTTAAGCCAAATGTTACTCCTGAACTCATTTGGGCTTGCTTAAACAAAGGGGGTGAATACTTATGCATAGACTATGTTGTAGTTATTTAATTTGGATTAATTTGTAAAAAACGTGTTGAATTTTCTTTTCACTTTGACATTATGGAGTATTTTGTGTAGATCATTGACAAAAAAAAATCACAATTAAATCTATTTCAATCCCACTTTGTGACGCAACAAAATGTGAAAAAAATCCAAGGGGGGGTGAATGCTTATGATACCAATTGTATATAGTGTGTATTGAGTCTCAATTTTTCTTTTGGTTTGAGGAGATGATGAACCCATAGGGCGCAGGTCAAACGTAATGCACTACACTCCTGAGTGGCGCAGTGGTCTAAGGCACTGCATCGCAGTGCTAACTGTGCCACTAGAGATCCTGGTTCAAATCCAGGCTCTGTCGCCGCCGGCCACGACCGGGAGACTCATGGGCGGCGCACAATTGGCCCAGCGTTGTCCAGGGTAGGGTAGGGAATGGCCGGCAGGGATGTAGCTCAGTTGATAGAGCATGGCGTTTGCAACGCCAGGGTTGTGGGTTCGATTCCCACGGGGGGCCAGTATAAAAAAATAAAAATGTATTCACTAACTGTAAGTCGCTCTGGATAAGAGCGTCTGCTAAATGACTTAAATGTAAATATAGCGAACAGGTAGCCATTTGGAACGCATCCACAGTTTCAATAAGAGCAGGCAGGCCAGATATCACACTTCTTCTCCTACCGATGTGTTTCACACCAGTCCCATGTTTCCCATGTACTGTACAGTCTATTATAATAATGCATTGAAATCATTTTGGTTGAATTTGTAACCTGGCCAGACCCGGCACCAGGATAGAGCCACTAAAGGGGGCAGTTGAAATCAGCGAAGGGGCAAACATTTTTGGGAGTTCTTGCATTGGAATTATTTTGAATTCTGCTTATATCACGCTATACCACAATAAACATAAAGTTCAAATGCAGAGACTCCGAGATCGTTGGGCTCCCGAGTGGCGCAGCGGTCTAAGGCACTGCATCTCAGTGCTTGAGGCGTCGCTACAGACCCCCTGGTTCGATTCCAGGCTGTATCACAACCGACCGTGATTGGGAGTCCCATAGGGCGGCGCACGATTGGCCCAGCGTCGTCCGGGTTTGGCCGGTGTAGGCCGTCATTGTAAATAAGAATTTGTTCTTAACTGACTTGCCTAGTTAAATAAATGGAGTGCTTTTGAAGCGATAGGTTTGTGTGAAATCTGTGTCCTATCTCCTCTGCTGTGTCAGCGTAAAATAGGGGCCTTGTAGCAGTCATAAGGACAAAGATTCAGCAGGGGGAAGGCAATGTAAAGGTGCAAATGAGTGTTGGATTTCTTTACTCAGCGCTGGGGTTTCAAAGATGACGGTGATGTTTACAAATATATATATACAAAGTTCTGACTTCAAAATGTCGGCATTCAAAAGAAAAAGGCTGTCATCAGCCAACACCTGTCTTAACCAATACAGCACAGGTGGGGTCAACCGGAGTCAGATACAGCCTCCCACTGAGTTACCCAAAAGTGACTTAACTACAACATCCCCAAAACGGGCACTTAAATACATTTGGCCACACCTATTCTTGGCACGCAGGATAGGGTATATCCATGCACGCTAAAGCTTGTGCTTTCATTCAACATTAAACATGATGGAGAAACCGGACTCTCCAAACAAAGACAACAATGAAATTGACAGTAAACTGGTAAACACAATTAAATAAACCAAAAGTTCTTAATCACAAATGTTGCACAGTTTGAGAGCTCTCCAAACAATGTTTCCACTTGGAGAATGAGAATTGTATGAATATACACTGAGTATACAAAACATTAAGAACACCTGCTCTTTCCAAATCAAATCAAATCAAATTGTATTTGTCACACGCGCCCAATACAACAGGTGTAGACCTTAAAGTGAAATGCTTACTTACAAGCCCTTAACCAACAATGCAGTTTTAAGAAAGAATACCAAAAATGCAAATGGTCTGGGTGGATGCAAATGGTCTGGGTAGCCATTTGATTAGCTGTTCAGGAGTCTTATGGCTTGGGGGTAGAAACTGTTTAGAAGCCTCTTGGACCTAGACTTGGCGCTCCGGTACCACTTGCCGTGCGGTAGCAGAGAGAACAGTCTATGACTAGGGTGGCTGGAGTCTGGGTCCTGGATGGCAGGAAGCTTGGACCCAGTGATGTACTGGGCTGTACGCACTACCCTCTGTAGTGCCTTGCGGTCTGAGGCCGAGCAGTTGCCATACCAGGCAGTGATGCAACCAGTTAGGAGGCTCTCGATGAGTATCTGAGGACTTTTTAGTCTCCTTAGGGGGAATAGGTTTTGTTGTGCCCTCTTCACGACTGTCTTGTTGTGCTTGGACCATGTTAGTTTGTTGGTGATGTGGACACCAAAGAACTTGAAGCTCTCAACCTGCTCCACTACAGCCCTGTTGATGAGAATGGGGGCGTGCTCGGTCCTCTTCTTTTTCCTGTTGTCCACAATCATCTCCTTTGTCTTGATCACATTGAGGGAGAGGTGTTGTCCTGGCACCACACGGCAAGGTCTCTGACCCCTATAGGCTGTCTCGTCGTTGTCGGTGATCAGGCCTACCACTGTTGTGTCATCGGCAAACTTAATGATGGTTTTGGAGTTGTGTCTGGCCATGCAGTCATGAGTGAACAGGGAGTACAGGAGGGGACTGAGCACGCACCCCTGAGGGGCCCCCGTGTTGAGGATCAGCGTGGCGGATGTGTTGTAACCTACCCTTATCACCTGGGGGCGGCCCATCAGGAAGTCCAGGATCCAGTTGCAGAGGGAGGTGTTTAGTCCCAGGGTCCTTAGCTTAATGATGAGCTTTGAGGGCACTATGGTGTTGATGTGAGCCATGACCAGCCTTTCAAAGCATTTCATGGCTACAGACGTGAGTGCTACGGGTCAGTAGTCATTTAGGCAGGTCACCTTAGTGTTCTTGGGCACAGGGACTATGGTTGTCTGCTTGAAACATATTGGTATTACAGACTCAGACAGGGAGAGTTTGAAAATGTCAGTGAAGACACTTGCCAGTTGGTCAGCGCATGCTCGAAGTACACGTCCTGGTAATCCGTCTGGCCTTGTGAATGTTGACCTGTTTAAAGGTCTTACTCACATCGGCTATGGAGAGCGTGATCACACAGTCGTCCGGAACAGCTGATGCTCTCATGCATGTTTCAGTGTTACTTGCCTCGAAGCGAGCATAGAAGTAATTTAGCTTGTCTGGTAGGCTCGTGACACTGGGAAGCTCGTGGCTGTGCATCCCTTTGAAGTCTGTAAAAGTTTGCAAGCCCTGCCACATCCGACGAGCGTCGGAGCCGGTGTAGTATGATTCGATCTTAGTCCTGAATTGATGCTTTGCCTGTTTGATGGTTCATCGGAGGGCATAGCAGGATTTCTTATAAGCTTCTGGGTTAGAGTCCCGCTCCTTGAAAGCGGCAGCACTACCCTTTAGCTCAGTGCGGATGTTGCCTGTAATTATTGGCTTCTGGTTGGGGTATGTACATACAGTCGCTGTGGGGACGACGTCATCGATACACTTATTGATGAAGCCAGTGACTGATGTGGTGTACTCCTCAATGCCATCGGAAGAATCCCGGAACATATTCCAGTCTGTGCTAGCAAAACAGTCCTGTAGCTTAGCATCTGCGTCATCTGACCACTTCCTGACCAATTCTATCCTTCCAAGTCACTGGTGCTTCCTGCTTTTAGTTTTGGCTTATAAGCAGGAATCAGGAGGATATAATTCTGGTCAGATTTGCCAAATGGAGGGTGAGAGAGAGCTTTGTACTCATCTCTGAGTGTGGAGTAAAGGCGGTCTAGAGTTGTTTTCCATCTGGTTGCACATTTAACATGCTGGTAGAAATGAGATAAAACGGATTCAAGTTTCCCTGAATTAAAGTCCCCGGCCACTAGGAGCGCCACCTCTTGATGAGTGTTTTCCTGTTTGCTTATGGCCGAATACAGTTCATTGAGTGCGGTCTTAGTGCCAGCATCGGTTTGTGGTGGTAAATAGACAGCTACGAAGAATATAGATGAAAACAATCTTGGTAGATAGTGTGGTCTACAGCTTATCATGAGCAAAACCTTGAGACTTCCAAGATATCGTGCACCAGCTGTTGTTTACAAATATACATAGACTGCCACCTCTTGTCCTACCAGAGGCTGCTGTTCTATCCTGCCGATACAGTGTATAACCCGCCAGCTGTATGTTATTCATGTTTTCGTTCAGCCACGACTTGGTGAAACACAAGATATTACAGTTTTTAATGTCCCGTTGGAAGGATATTCGTGCTTGTAGTTCGTCCACTTTATTATCAAGCGATTGTAAATTGGCCAATAGTATCGATGGCAAAGGCAGATAAGCCACTCGTCGCCGGCTCTATCTCCTTTTCTTTCTACTGCGAATGACGGGGATGAGGGTTCTGTCGGGTGTCTGGAGCAAATCCCTCTCGTCCGACTCATTAAAGAAAAATTATTTGTCCAATTCAAGGTGAGTAATCACTGTGCTGATGTCCAGAAGCTCTTTTCGGTCATAAAAGATGGTAGTAGCAACATTATGTACAAAATAAGTTACAAACAATGCGAAAAAACACACAAAATAGCACGGTTGGTCAAGAGTTCATAAAATGGCAGCCATCTTCACAATAGACTGATCAGTTGAATCCAGGTGAAAGCCATGATCCCTTATTGATGTCACTTATTAAATCCACTTCAATCAGTGTAGATGAAGGGGAGGAGACAGGTTAAAGAAGGATTGTTTAATTCTTGAGATAATTGAGACATGGATTGTGTATGTGTACCATTCAGAGGGTGAATTGGCAAGACAAAATATTTAAGTGCCTTTGAACGGGGCATCGGCCTGGGTTTTATTTTATTAATTTATTGCCACCCGGGGCCCACCAGTGAAACTGCTAAACTGCTTGCTGCTGACTGTACACTGTACTGCATGATTGTAGCAGGTTTACTAACATTAATTCTAGTAGCTATGTTGACTACGACATTAATATGGTGACAACAATGCAGGCTGGGTGTAGAGGTTAGCGGTTATGATATGAAGGTTTGGCTTGGAAAGGTTTTTTCGCCTGGTCACAGACAGCTGATGTGTTGTGCACTGAAGTCCACAAGCGAAGGGAAAAGGTGAGAGGAGGAGAACACGTAGAAGCAAGAAGTAATTATACAAGGATCAAAGGGATCATGTTGTTTGTATGTGCCTGCTATGAAAGTGAACTGTGTTTGCGTGTGAATAGGGGTGTATTCATTCCACCGATTCTGTTGAAAAATGTTTTCTAAACGGAAGCAAACGGAACGAAATGGGGATAAACATACTGTACCTGAATTTGTCCAATACAAACTCTCATTTGCAACTGTTGGACTAATGATTACACCCTAGATTTGCTAGATGCAGGCAAGAGTGTGCATTGAATGCGTCAATGTCTGTCACCTTGATCACTCAAATTTCTCTCGACCTGTGTTGTAAACTTTCATTCATAGGCTAGGTTTTAGCAACCTCATGATGGATATAGGGAACATTTTAGTATCATGTAGTAGTGCTTACACAGAAACCCAGCCTAAAACTCTCTAGAAAGGCAGGAGCCTAGGAAGAAACCTAGAGAGGAACCAGGCTCTGAGGGGTGGCCATACCTCTTCTGGCTGTGCCGGGTGGAGATTCGAAGACCAGATAATTCTTCAAGATGTTCAGGGCTGAGACAGGGAGGGGTCATGGGACACTGTGGCCCTGTCCAACAATACCCCCGGACAGGGCCAACCAGGCAGGATATAACCCCACCCACTTTGCCAAAGCACAGCCCCCACACCACTAGAGGGACATCAACAGACCACCAACTTACTACCCTGAGACAAGGCTGAGTATAGCCCACGAACATCTCCTCCACTACACGAGCCTGAGGGGCGCAAAGCCGGACAGGAAGATCACGTCAGTGACTCAACCCACTCAAGTTGAGTATAGCAAAAAAGGCTTGGCACGACTTGACGCACCCCTCCTAGGGACGGCATGGAAGAGCACTAGTAAGTGACTCAGCCCCCGTAATAGGGTCAGAGGCAAAGAATCCCAGTGGAGAGAGGGGAGCCGGCCAGTCAGAGACAGCAAGGGCGGTTCGTCACTCCAGTGCCTTGCCGTTCACCTTCGCACCAGTAGGCCAGACTACACTCAATCATAGGACCTACTGACGAGATGACTCTTCAGTAAAGAGTTAAAGGTCGAGACCGAGTCTGCATCTCTCACATGGATAGGAAGACCATTCCATAAAAATGGAGCTCTATAGGAGAAAGCCCAGCCTCCAGCTGTTTGCTTAGAAATTCTAGGGACAATAAGGAGGCCTGCATCTTGTGACCATAGCGTTCGTGTAGGTATATACGGCAGGACCAAATCAGAGAGATAGGTAGGAGCAAGTCCATGTAAGGCTTTGTAGGTTAGCAGTAAAACCTTGAAATCAGCCCTAACCATAACAGGAAGCCAGAGGCTAGCACTGGAGTAATATGATCAAATGTTTGTGTTCTAGTCAAGATTCTAGCAGCCGTATTTAGCACTAATTGAAGTTGAAGTATATTTAGTGCTTTATCCGGGTAGCCAGAGAGTAGAGCATTGCAGAAGTGACAAATGCATGGATTCGCTTTTCTGCATCATTTTTGGACAAAGAGTTTCTGATTTTTTCAATGTTACGAAGATGGAAAAAAGCTGCCTTTGAAATATTCTTGATATGTTCGTCAAAATAGAGATCAGGGTCCAGAATAACACCGAGATCCTTCACAGTTTTATTTGAGACGACTGTACAACCATCAAGATTAATTGTCAGATCAAACAGAAGATTTCTTTGTTTCTAGGGACCTAGAACTAGCATTCCTGTTTTGTCTTAAAAGTGTAAAAGTAAAACATTTGTCGCCATCCACTTCCTTATGTCTGAAACACAGGCTTCCAAGGTAGGCAATTTTGGGGCTTCACCATGTTTCATCGAAATGTACAGCCGTGTGTCGTCCGCATCGCAATGGAACCTTGAGGAACACAGAAACTTCAAATTGATTTGTCAGAGGACAAACCAATATCTTTCCCGACAGGTAAGATCTAAGATCTTTTTTTTGTCATTTAGCAGACACTCTTATCCAGAGCGACTTATAGGAGCAATTAGGGTTAAGTGCTTTGCTCAAGGGCACAGAGAGATTTTTCACCTAGTCGGCTCAGAGATTAGAACCAGCAACCTTTCGGTTACTGGCACAACGCTCTTAACCACTAAGCTACCTGGCGTCCACTACACTTATCCGTGTAGGGTTTCCAATCTCTCCAAAAGAAGGTAGTGGGTTCGATCCCCGGGACCACCCATACACAAAAATGTATGCACGCATGACTGTAAGTCGCTTTGGATAAAAGCGTCTGCTAAATGGCATATTATTATTATTATTATTTAATGTGGTGATCGATGGTGTTAAAGGTCTAGGAGCACAAGGACAGATGGAGAGCCTTGATCTGAGGCCATTAAAGGGTAATTTACCACCTTCATGATCGCAGTCTCAGTACTATGATGAGGTCTAAAACCAGACTGGAGCGTTTTGCACACATTATTTGTCTTCAGGAAGGCAGTGAGTTGCTAAGCAACAGCTTTTTCAAAAAAAATTTGAGAGGAATGGGAGAATCGATATAGGCCAATATAGGCCTTTTCAGGAGAGGATTTATTACTGCCACTTTTAGTGAGTTTGGTACAGATCCGGAGGATAGGGAGCCATTTATTATGTTCAACATAGGATGGCCAAGCACAGGAAGTAGCTCTTTCAGTAGTTTAGTTGGAATAGGGTCCAGTAGGCAGCTGGAAGGTTTAGAGGCCATGACTATTTTCGTGAATGTGTTGAGAGATACAGGATTAAAAAACTTGAGTGTCTCCATTGATTTTAGGTCCTGGCAGTTCTGTGCAGACTCAGGACAACTGAGTTTTGGAGAAATACACAGATTCAAAGAGGAGTCCATAATTTGCTTTCATGAATTCATCACTGCTGAAGTAAAGGCCATCCTATTGGGGAATGCTGTTTTTTAGTTAGCTTTGCGACAGTATCAAAAATACATTCTGGATTGTTTTTATTCTCCTTAATTAGGTTAGAAAAGTAGGCTGATCGAGCTGCAGTGAGGGCTCTTCGATATTCCAAGCTAGTCGGAAAACTTCAAGTTTGGTAGAGCGTCATTTCCATTCCAATTTTCTGGAAGCTTGCTTCAGGGCTCAGGTATTCCAGGGAGACAATTTGTTTTTTCATTTTAGAGGTGCGACTGCATCTAGAGTATTACGCAAGGTTAAATTTAGATCCTCGGTTAGATGGTTAACTGATTTTTGTTCTCCAACATCCTTGGGTAGGTGGAGGGAGTCTGGAAGGGCAGCTGGGAATCTTTGGGTTGTTAGAGAATTTATAGTGTGGCTTTTGATAATCCTTGGTTGGGGTCTGAGCAGATTATTTGTTGCGATTGCAAACGTAATAAAATGGTGGTCCGATAGCCCAGGATTATGACGAAAAACATTTAGATCCACAATATTTATTCCACTGGAAAAAAATTGATGCAGGGTATGACTGTGGCAATGGTAGGTCCGGAGACATGTTGGACAAAACCCACTGAGTTGATGATGGCTGCGAAATCCTTTTGGAGTGAGTCTGTGGACTTTTCCATGTGAATATTGAAGTCACCAAAGATTTGAATATTATCTGCCATGACTACAAGGTCCGATAGGAATTCAGGGAACTCAGTGAGGAACGCTCTATACGGCCCAGGAACAGTAGCTATAAAAATTGATTGAGTAGGCTGCATAGATTTCATGACCAGAAACTCGAAAGACGAAAACGCAGTCATTTTGTTTTTATAAGTAAAAATGTGTTGTTGTAAATGTTAGCAACACCTCCGCCTTTGCGAGATGCACAGGGGATATGGTCACTAGTGTAAACAGGAGGAGAGGCCTCATTTAACACAGTGAATTCATCAGGCTTGAGCCATGTTTCAATCAGGCCAATCACATCAAGGTTATGATCAGTGATTAGTTCATTGACTATGACTGCCTTGGAAGTGAGGGATCTAACATTAAGTTGTCCTATTTTGAGATGTGAGATATTATCACAATCTCTTTCAATAATGACAGGAATGGAGGAGGTCTTTATTCCAGTGAGATTGCTAAAGCGAACACTGCCATGTTTAGTTTTGCCCAACCTAGATCAAGGCACAGACACGGTCTCAACTGGGAAAGCTGAGCTGACTACACTGACTGTGCTAGTGGCAGACTCCACTAAGCTGGCAGTCTGGCTAACAGCCTGTTGCCTGCACCATTTTCTCATTGTGGAGCTAGAGGAGTTAGAGCCCTTTATATGTTGATAGATAAGATGAGAGCACCCCTCCAGCTTGGATGGAGTCCATCACTCCTCAGCAGGCCAGGCTAGGTCCTGTTAAGGACATCCAGCCAACTTGACACAACTGTGGGAAGCATTGGAGTCAACATGGGCCAGCATCCCTGTGGAACGCTCACCTTGTAGAGTCCATGCCCCGACAAATTGAGTCTGTAAGGAGGGTATATCTTTCATTAATTCTCTACATTTCCATAACCAAACATTCTAAATGAATGGGGGAATATGTTGGGGTTAACAGTAACTTCACTGATGAATATATATCACAGTCGTTGATGGACAAAGAATTGATACAATGAAACAAATAGTGTGCACGAATTGGCTGGGAGAGACACGTGCCTATAGCACCCAGCCCTAAACACTGTCCACTTTCCTTTTGGCGATGCGGGGTCACAAACTTCCCCGCATGGGCCTTTGTTGAAGCAGGTAAGGGAGCATTCTCTCCCGAATGATGCACAGTGGACACTGGGGTTGTTTCCAGACCCCCCCCCCAACAGTGACACCACTTCCGTGCCCCACCCAGGAACATTTTGCGGTGCTGTCATTTTCTCTCCAAGCCCAGGGATAGGGTCAGAGCACACCCTCTCCTCTCCAGGTTCTGGAGAGGGCTTGGTCATAATCAAGTCAATGTCAGGATGAAAACCTCCCACACCCCATCATAGGGCAGACACTCCTGCAGAGCGCCCCCTGTAGGAACAGCAGAGGAGCAGGAAGGAGACAGTTCGGCCTCCCAACACGGCGTCCTCACCAGGGCCCGACTGGTAAACTTTGACCCCTGCCCTTATAAATAAAAAAAACAGTCCATTGTGCTGACACAGCGCAGCAGAGATACATTTTTTTTTTTTTGCGCCAAACATCAATCTCTCAATCATTTGAAAATGTTTGCTGTTTTTATATAGGAACATAAAACTAAAACTGAGGGGGGCACAAGTTTGAACTGAGGGGGCTAAAGGGGTTTAGCCTGGTAAAGCTGGGTATGAGCCTGGCAGTGGAGCATAGGCCATCAGTGTTTAATCAGGCTTGTTTTAAAGGGGTCATCCCCCCATATCCAAATATCTCTCTGCAATGAACATTTCTCCCTCCATGATTATTTCGGTTTATTGGTATAAGGGGAAGAGGTCAAAATCCAAAACACTTGCAGCCGAGTTATATTTCCAACATAATTTATCACTGGGGAGTTCCATGACATCACTAACTGTCCGACTCTGCATAGGCACAAAACTAATTTTTACATTTGGTTTAGTCATTTAGCAGACACTCTTATCCAGAGCAACATACAGTAAATGTCTTCATTTTCACACTGGTCCCCCGTGGGAATTGAACCCACAACCCTGACGTTGCAAGCACCATGCTCTACCAAATGAGCCACACAGGACCCTTTCTTTCAAAAGGCTGTTTGAACAAGTGCTTAATATCATGGCCCAGAAAAAAACATAGATTACACTTTTTCTCATGTCCAGGGAATGTCTAAAATAACCATCCACATAAAGCCAATATCTTGAGATCAGCTATTTAATTGTAAATCAGCTGCATGATCTTTTTTCGGATACCAAAATTAGCATCTTTAAATTAAGCTAATTAACTGGTGTTGAAGGTTCGGTAACACTTCGGTAACACATCTGCCGATGTGTCCTTGAGCAAGGCACTTAACCCTAATTTGCTCCAGGGGCTCCGTACTACATTTCACTGCACCTATCCGGTGTATATATATATATATTTCTTTTTTTTTTTAAAGAAAGTTCTTTGTTTCTGGCCATTTTGAGCCTGTAATCGAACCCACAATTGCTGATGCTCCAGATACTGAACTAGTCTCAAGAAGGCCAGTTTTATTGCTTCTTTAATCAGCACAACAGTTTTCAGCTGTGCTAACATAATTGCAAAAGGGTTTTCTAATGATCAATTAGCCTTTTAAAATGATCAACTTGGATTAGCAAACACAACGTGCCATTGGAACACAGGACTGATGGTTGCTGATAATGGGCCTCTGTACACCTATGTAGATATTCCATTAAAAATCAGCCGTTTCCAGCTACAATAGCCATTTACAACATTAACAATGTCTACACTGTATTTCTGATCAATTTGATGTTATTTTAATGGACAGAAAAATTGCTTTTCTTTCGAAAACAAGGACATTTCTAAGTGACCCCAAACTTTTGAACGGTAGTGTATATATATATTTTTTTAAAGTGCAAACCCCTGAAAAAGAAAATCTGCACACTCTAGGAGCTCAGATGCAATAATTTAATATCCTAATAACCAATGTTTGTCTGTCAAAACGTTAGTTATTAGGATATGAAATGATTGCATCTGAGCTCCTAGAGTGTGCAGCGTTCCTTTTCTTTTTCTAGTGTTCTACTCCGTTAGCCAGCACCTCGCTTAAATAGGTGTGCGTTTCTTTCGCCTCTTAAATGTATTAAAGTTCAAACCCCGCCTGCCCATCTGGCGCTCCAAGCGGGCTCAAGCAAATGCTCAAAGTCTTTTAACAATTTTAAAACACAATTTGAACCCATGTGTAACTCTGGGTGGTATCTGGGCAATTGTTTGCCATTTGTAATGTGGTAGTGAGCGATCT